>NC_142037.1:9326466-9626744 GCF_982192425.1 Myodes glareolus
AAAAGGCTACCTTCTGACTGGGAGAAGATCTTCACCAACCCCTCAACAGACAAAGGTCTGATCTCCAAAATATACAAAGAACTCAAGAAACTAGACACTAAAACTCTAATTAATCCAATTAAAAAATGGGGGTACTGATCTCAACAGAGAATTCTCAAAAGAAGAACTTCAAATGGCCAAAAGACACTTAAGGTCATGCTCAACCTCCCTAGCGAGCAGGGAAATGCAAATCAAAACAACTTTGAGATTACATTTTATACCTGTCAGAATAGCTAAACTCAAAAACACCAATGATAGCTTATGCTGGAGAGGATGTGGAGTGAGGGGAACACTCATCCATTGTTGGTGGGAATGCAAACTTGTGCAGCCACTGTGGAAATCAGTGTGGCGGTTTCTCAGGAAACTGGGAGTCAACCTCCCTCTAGACCCAGCAATTCCACTCTTGGGAATATACCCAAGAGTTGCTCTAGAATACTACAAAAGCATTTGTTCAACTATGTTCATAGCAGCACTATTTGTAATAGCCAGAACCTGGAAACATCCTAGGTGCCCCTCAATAGAAGAATGGTTAAAAAGGTGTGGAACATACACACATTAGAGTTTTACTCAGCGGTAAAAAACAATGACATCTTGAATTTTGCATGCAAATGGATGGAAATAGAAAACGCTTTACTGAGTGAGGTAACCCAGACCCAAAAAGAGGAATATGGTATGTACTCACTCATAAGTGGATTGTAGCCATAATTAAAGGTCTTTGAGCCTATAATTCGTGATCCTAGAGAAGCTAAATAAGAAGGTAAACCTGAAGAAAATCATATAGTTATCCTTCTGGATATTGGAAGTAGACAACATTTCCTGGCAATCCTTGGATGCACAGGGTGGGGTGTGGTAGTAAGAGGAGATGGTTAGAAAGAAGGAAATAGGGGAGGATTGGGGAAAGCTTGGGGGAATGGGATGGGGTAAGGGAGGAAAGATGGATATGGGAGCAGGGAAGTATATATCTCAACTAAGGAAGCCATTTTAGGGTTTGCAAGAGACTTGATTCTGGAGGGGTTCCCAAGTCCAGGAAGAGATCCTCAGATTGTTCCCTGAACAGCAGAGGAGAGGGTGCCTGAACTGGCCTTGGCCCATAACTATAGTGACGAATATTTTGCATATCACCATAGAACCTTCATCTGGCAATGGATGGAGATAGAGACAGAGACACACATTAGAACAGTGGACTTAACTCCCTAGGTCCAAACGAGAAGCAGATGGAGGGAGTATGTGAGCAAGGAAGTCAGGATCAGAGGGAACCTTCATCCGACTATGGATAGAGATAGAGACGGAGACCCACATTGGAGCACTGGACTGAGCCCCTAAGGTCCAAATGAGGAGCAGAAGGAGAGAGAACATAAACAAGGAAGTCAGGATCAGAGGGAACCTTCTTCCGACGATGGATGGAGATTGAGACAGAGACCCACATTGGAGCACTGGACTGAGCCCCCAAGGTCCAAATGATGAGCAGAAGGAGGGAGAACATGAACAAGGAAGTCAGGACCGCGAAGGGTGCGTTCACCCACTGATACAAGGGGACTGATCTAATGAGAGCTCACCAAGACCAGCTAGACTGGAACTGAACGAGCACGTTATCAAACTGGATTCTCTGAATGTGGCTATCACGGGGACTGTCTGAGTAGCCATTGGGACTTGTTTCTTCTGCATGTACTGGCTTTTTGGGATCCTAGTCTGTGTGGATGCTCACCTTCCTAGACCTGGAGGGAGGGAGGAGGAACTTTAACATGGCAGGAAACTCTGACTGCTATTAGGACTGAAGAGGAAGGAGGAGAGGGAGTAGGGGGAGTGGGAGGGTATTGGGAGGAGGGGCAGAAGTGGAAATTTTTATAAATTAATAAAAAATAAAAATAAAATAAATTAAAAATAAAAAAGGAAATTTTTTTAAAAAATAAAATCACCAGGAGGTCCCTGTGCATAGGATGCAGAATGTGGCATTCACTGGACTGTGGTGACTAGGACACAACATGAGTTCCCATGATCCTTGAGGCCTCTGTTCACAAGGTTCTTTCCTTCTGTTTCTAGGCCCTACCACAAGCCAAATCCTTTCTATGAAAAGCTGACATTGGAGCATGCACAGGTTGTGTCAGAACTAAGGACCTTGGAGATTTATTACACTGAGACCTCAGAGAAGTTTGATGAGCTGACCAAGGAGACAGTTTTCTATCAGTAAGTGCCCATCTTGACATGAACCCAAAAAGTTATGAAATGGCCATCTCTGCCTTCACTTTTCTCTGGATGGAGCATTCCCAATCTGGTTCTAGCCTTTCTGCTTCTTAGCAAGCAGCCTTAGCATGCAACTCTTGGACTGTGTCTCTTGGACCTAGTATTCCTACATGTGAAAGAGATTGTTAGCTGGAGGCAGGGGTTCCTGGAGGCAGGAGTGGCAGGAAAATTGCTGGCAGGATCTTACTATGCAGAGTGTCTCCAGCAGTCTGCACAGCTGGCTCCTAATGGAGCAAACTCAACTGGAGAAGAAGTTGTACATGCTGAGGCAGGAGAAAAAGAAACTGCTGGATGATTGGGTGACTGGCTCCTACTGAAGCACACTTGGAGGACTTGAATGTGATCTGTAAGGACTGAGAGGAAGAGACTAGTGGCCTCAAGACCCAGCAACAAAAGGTAGGGGCAGACAAATAAGTCAGGGTAAAGTCGGTCACAGTTTGCCCATTTGATTGCCTCTCTGCCCATCTACCCACATGTGCTTTCACACATCACCTTACTTATCCATGTTCCCATCCAGTCACCCACCTCATGCTACCTGGGGTGTTCATTTCTGTGTGTCCTTACACAAGTACTTCTGGGACATTAGCCTTCCTGAGTCTCTGTTTGAAGTTGCAGTCCAGTAAACGAGAAGGGTCAATAACATATCATACACCTACATGTTATTATTATAGGTAGCATTCTGTGTTCAGAGCTTTGAGTAAGTGAGTTCCTGGTCCTGGGGCTCATTCGCTCAGCAGGACTCTTGTGAGATCACAGGTGGGAAGCAGTTTGCAAGGAGGAGATCCCCATGCATGTGCCAAATGAGTGTTTCTCACAGTCATGGATGTGTTTGACATGCTACCCTCTCCTTTCTTCCTGCATCCTAATATCTTCTCTTCCCATTGCCCAACTCTTGGTTTACAGTAATAGAAGCCAGAGTAGCAGTTTGACAGCCTTTTTTCTGTGAGTGGTGCTGGACAGTTCCCCCATCCAGCTATATATAGTCTGGGGTTATTGGATGATCCACTGTGGGCTTTTGACAAGCTGGTGGTGGATGGTGTGAGGCTTGGGCCTCAGCAGAAGAATTTTCTAACTAGCTCAACATAGTCTGGTCAAGAATATCATATTTTTCACAATAGTATTTCTTCCCAGGGAATTATGTGTGAGTTGTGAGACTTTTCTGAAAGGTCTGGTGTGGTTAGTATGAACTGATGTGTGTTGATGGAGGCTGCTTGTTCATTTCCCAACTTCCCTGGCTCAAAATAACCACACAGAAACTATATTATTTGCAATACTGTTTGGCCAATAGCTTAAGTATATTTCTGACAAACTTTTATATCTTAAATTTAAGATATAAATTTATTTATATTTATATTTAAGATATAAAATTTATGTATATTAATCTGTGTATCACAACATGGCTGTGGCTTACCGGCAAGGTGTCAGTGCCTCTGTCTCCTGTGGGGGGGGCTACATAACTTTTCTCTGTCTCTGCTCACTCTCTCTCTATCTCTTTCAGTCGGACTTTACTCTGTTAAGCCATGGAGTGAAAACAGCTTTTTTATTAACCAATGGCAACAAAACAGATTAACAGCATACAGAGGGGAGTCCCACATTATGTCCCCATTTCTGTATAATTAAAAAGAAAGGTTTTAATTTTAACCAAACGAGATTGCATACAACAACACAGTTATCAGGCAACAATCATAGCTACAATATTTACATCTACTTTATCTTTTATCTAAACTAAATAACACTATAATTGTAACTACCTATTCTTCAACTCCTTCAAAGACATCAAAGATTCCAGAAGGATATATTATGTAAGTAAACAGGAAGTGCATTGTAAGCAACTTCTAAAATTCCTGAATTGACAGAGACATCTCGCTGCCTGGACAGTCACTCAAATTTCTTCTGTAACTATGAGGCTTCCCATTTCCAGCCCCCAGGCACATAGTATCTGGCAGACTTTTCCATAAAGCAAGAAATTTCAAAAACAGTTCCACATATATTGGTAATTTGTCAGTCACATTCCTGCAGAATGCCTGGCAGACTTGTTCATGACACAGGAACCCTGAAAGACTGTCTCACCTTCTTTAGACAACTTCAGTAGTCATTTTTCTATGGGTTCTGCAAGTCAGTCCAGTCACACAGTTCCAGCAAGAGCAGTTTCTTGCCCTGATGATTAACAAACTCTATAAGGAGACTCTTTGATGTCCATCATCCTCTTAAAGTAAATTGGTGCTGCCAGGAGCAGATATGTCATGAAAAGTTTAAAGTTTTTAAAACATTTTAAGTGCCATATTCTGTTAGTCTTTGAAAGGTTTGAAGATTACCTAGCTAACTGAAATATATTTCTATATATCTAGAAAACCTAACTAACATGACGACAATCTTGATCATTGTAGATGACTGTTATTAGCCTATATTTCTTAATTATACACTGCATTTTTATTTTTTTATTTTTTTGCTCTTGTTATGAGACTTTTTATTATTAAAAAATTTCAGCCTCCTCTCTACTTCCCATTTCCCTTCCCCTCCCCCACCCCTCCCCCTCCTTCTTCAGTCCAAGAGCAGTCAGGGTTCCCTTCCCTGTGGGAAGTCCAAGGTCCTCCCCCCTCCATCCAGGTCCAGGAAGGTGCGCAGCCAAACAGACTAGGCTCCGACAAAGCCAGTACATACAGTAGGATCAAAACCCAGTGCCATTGTCCTTGGCTTCTCAGTCAGCCCTCATTGTCTGTCACGTTCAGAGAATCCGGTTTGATCCCATGCTTTTTCAGTCCCAGTCCAGCTGGCCTTGGTGAGCTCCCATTAGATCAGCCCCACCGTCTCAGTGGGTGTACACACCCCTCCTGGTCCTGACTTCCTTGCTCATGTTCTCCTTCCTTCTGCTCCTCATTTGGGCCTTGGGAGTTCAGTCCAGTGCTCCAATGTGGGTCTCTGTCTCTATCTCCATCCATTGACAGATGAAGCTTCTATGGTGATATATATCTAGAAAACCTAACTAACATGATGACAATCTTGATCATTGTAGATGACTGTTATTAGCCTATATTTCTTAATTATACACTACATTTTTAAATGAGTTGCACAAACACACACTTTAATCAAGAGTATAAATATGTAAATAACCAAACTGACCTAAAATTTGTATCATTGACCAAAGATCTATACCAATGCAAAGTACCCATCTCTGTAGCATATCCCCCTTTAAATACAATTATAAACAATCATTTAGGGAGTTAGGATGTATTTCTCTCCACTACTTCCTGCTTTTTGTTGGGTGAAATAATTTTGGGTGGGTGTTCACAGTAACTTTTTGGGGGATCTTGGTCCATCAAACCCCATTAGTCTGTAAGGAATCCACATGTTCTCATCCTCTGTGGAAACAAAAGAATCTCTTTTCCAAGACAATAAATCTTTATACCCCAATTTTTAAGTCAAGATATCTTTAAAAAAAAAAATATATATATATATATATGTATATATATATATATATATATATATATATATATATATATATATATATTGGTTTACCTTAGCAGTTGGTACAATGAAATATCTCTGTGTAGTTATCCAACACTGTGACCCTTTTAGAGTTCATTTTCATCTGAATTTGTCTTTATTATGTATCTGTAATCCTTTTCTGACCAGGACTCCTTCTTAAAATGCAAAGTTTTGTGACTAGGCCTAAGGCTGCTTTGCATTTTGGCTCCACCTAATCCAAACAGCAGAGGTCTGTTCATTGCATCTGAGACTATCGGGTAGGAGCCACACTCACTGCTCAACTCTGGTAACCGGTTGGCTCATGTTGCCACCAAATAACTTGCAGCACGCTGCTTATAAACCCTATTCAAGTGCTTGGCCTCCTGAAATTGACAGAGTTCATGCTGACAGCACACACCAGGAAACCTCCATTTTGAAAACACATTTTTTTTTTGCTACTGCCGAATCAAGAAATCCTCTTTTAAAGGAACCATGGTGCTCCTGCTCACCTTCAACAAACTCAGCCCATCCAAAAAAAAAAAAATGCCAGCTACCAAGAAGCCATTCTTATTTCTTTTTCTTTGTGTCTAGAATTCATTTTCAAGCTTTATCAGGTTTTACAAGGATGTAAGCAACCCTACATTGGCACACCAATCTGTTGTTGGAGGCTGCTTGTTCATTTTCAGACTGCGCAGACATGAAATAGTCACACAGAAACTATATTATTTGCAGTACTGTTTGGCCTATAGCTTAAGTGTATTTTTGGTTAAATCTTAAATTAACCCATTTCTATTAATCTCAGAATCGTCATGGCAGTGTGGCTTACTGGCAAGGTTCTGGTGTGTCTGTCTTCTGGGGACATCTAAATGTCTTTTTTTGACTCCACCTACTCTCTGTATATAGCTCTTCAAGTCTGGCTTTACACTGTTAAGCTATTGATGGAAAACAACTTGTTTATTAACTAATGACAGTAAAACATATTAAAAGCATACAGAGGGGAATCCCACATTAGATGTCCTCTTCTGCCATAATATTTCTTTCTAATGGCTTATTTTTTCTTCCTTTCCTTCCTCCATCTCTCTCTTTCTCTGTGTGTATGTTTGCATGTGTGTGTGTGTGGTGTTGTTTGGTTGTAGTAGGGGTAGTAGTAGTAGTTGTAGTAGTAGTAGTTGTAGTAGTAGTAGTTGTAGTAGTAGTAGTTGTAGTAGTAGTAGTAGTAGTAGTAGTTGTAGTAGTAGTAGTAGTTGTAGTAGTAGTAGTAGTAGTTGTAGTATTAGTAGTTGTAGTAGTAGTTGTAGTAGTAGTAGTAGTTGTAGTAGTAGTTGTAGTAGTTGTAGTAGTTGTAGTTGTTGTAGTAGTAGTTGTAGTAGTAGTAGTAGTAGTTGTAGTAGTTGTAGTAGTAGTTGTAGTAGTAGTAGTAGTTGTAGTAGTAGTAGTTGTAGTAGTAGTTGTAGTAGTTGTAGTAGTAGTAGTAGTTGTAGTAGTAGTTGTAGTAGTTGTAGTAGTAGTAGTTGTAGTAGTAGTTGTAGTTGTTGTAGTAGTAGTTGTAGTAGTAGTAGTAGTAGTTGTAGTAGTTGTAGTAGTAGTTGTAGTAGTAGTAGTAGTTGTAGTAGTAGTAGTTGTAGTAGTAGTTGTAGTAGTTGTAGTAGTAGTAGTAGTTGTAGTAGTAGTTGTAGTAGTTGTAGTAGTAGTAGTAGTTGTAGTAGTAGTTGTAGTAGTAGTAGTTGTAGTAGTTGTTGTAGTAGTAGTAGTAGTAGTAGTAGTTGTAGTTGTTGTAGTAGTTGTAGTAGTAGTAGTAGTAGTAGTTGTAGTAGTAGTTGTAGTAGTTGTAGTAGTAGTAGTTGTAGTAGTAGTTGTAGTAGTTGTAGTAGTAGTTGTAGTAGTAGTAGTTGTAGTAGTTGTAGTAGTAGTAGTTGTAGTAGTAGTAGTTATGGTTGTAGTTGTAGTAGTAGTTGTAGTAGCAGTAGTTGTAGTATTTAGGCGATCTGATGTGTCATGCATGTGTGCAATTGGCTAAAGGAGACTACTGTGTTTCAGATCAGTCTCTAGATTGAATCAGGGTTTCTCATTCTCCTGGTTGCTTTTACTGTTTTGTCTACCTAGCTGACCAGCAAGCTATTTGGATCCTTTGTATACACCTAGAGATGTATGATGGTCTGTGACCCTCCACTAACAACACAGTCTTCTAATGAACTGGAGCTCAAGGGATTGGAGGAAAGTCTTTAGTTCCTGTGGAGGCAGAAGGAAATGTTCATGCAGGAAAAGGACTTGGCAGAAAAGCTACAGCATCACTTTGAAGTTTCCCAGCTGAGGTAGGAACCCAGGGTTGGAGAGGAAGTAGAGCCCAGTGGCTGTCTTTTGTGGTGTTCTGCTCACATGTATGGTTTCCAACTAGAACCAGGGAAAAGTACCTAAGAGAATTGTGCTGGTCCAGTCAACAAGAAATTGTGTCCAGAAAACAATACATTTGATACTCAGTGTGTCCCCTGAGTTGAGTCTCCCTTCCCCTTCTGGACTCTCTATGTTCTGAGCAGGAGTTTCTTGAACTGGCAGTGATCTGCCTGCTTCAGCTCTGAAGTAATGGGATTTAAATGTGTGTACCACCACACCTGGCTGAAACAACACTTTTATTTAGGAACATCCCTTGTGGAGAAGAGAATTCCACCTTTGAGCTTAGTTTTCTGCAACATTTACCCATTTCTTGTGCAAAGTGTTCTCTAAAAAGAATAGGTTAAGAACTTTCCAGGATGACACAGGCAGATACCTCAGTTGCAGGTAAGATCATAACCTTCTCAGAGTGTGCTGTTACAGATTCACAAAGAGTGCCAGGATGTAGGTTCCCAGCTCTAGTCCCAAGGGAATCACAAGTTTCTGCTTGGTCCTAGAGCCCTGGCAGGGCCAGGGTTCTCAGGCACACGTCAGGAAATGCTGCTCTAGCATGAGAGGCTCTATCCTGCATGTGTTCATGTTCAATTGTTTCCTGGACATGAGAACTCAGCTATCCTCATGACCTTGTTCAGCTTCCTAGATGGCAAGGCTTTATTATGGCTATCATTAAAATGATGTAGTTGATCAGTAACTCATCATCATTAACAATTGTATTGCTCATATACTCTTGGACATAATATTAATATCCTGTTGCTATTTACAAAATGATTTTTCTGAACTGTAGGAGAATGTCCTATTCATTCAAGTAGAAAGACCATTAGACAGTGCTGTTTAAATATGACATGTTTAGGACTGAAAAATTCTAGGCCTAGCTACTATGTGATCCTTTTCCTTTCAGAATAAAAAGAATTATATCAGTCCAAAGATCAATGTTGATTGTCCAGGCCATGTAAAGTGGTGGAAGGTGATAGTTAGACAGTTGAAATGCCATGTCTCCTCACCTGTGCTCTAATTGGTTTCATCTCCTATAGTAAGAGGTGCGTGGGCTGTGTCTCCTGCATACCCTGAAATAACCACACAGAAATTGTATTAATTAAATTACTGCTTGACCCATTAGTTCTAGCCTCTTATTGGATACCTCTCACAACTTGATTCAACCCATTTCTAATAATATGTGTTCACCACGAGGTCATGGCTTCCTGGGAATGATTCAGCATGTCTGATCTGGAGGCTCCATGGCAGCTCTCCCTGCCTGCCTTCTTTCTCCCAGCATTCAGTTCTCTTTTGCCTGCCTATCTAAGTGCTGCTGTATGAAGATCAAGGCAGTTTCTTTATTCAACCAGTGAAAGCAACACATAGACAGAAGAACCTCCTACACCATTTCTTCTTTTTCTGTTTAAACAAAAAAGGAAGGCTTTCATGTTAACATAGTAAAATTACATATAACAGAACAGTTTTCAAGCTAGAATTACAACTACAATATTTAGATCTATTTTATCTTTTATCATAACAAAGGGAAGCAATGACTATAACTATCCTTCAACTTCATCAACGACTCCTGAAGGATATAATATTACCTAAGTAAACAAGAAGTAAGAAATTTCCTAAACTCTAGAAATGACGGAGACATCTCGCTGCCTGCACAGTCACCCAAAGTTTTTCTGTACCATTGGGGCATCCATCTTTGGCCTTCAGGCCCATAGTATCCAGCAGACTTTTCCATGAAGCAGGAAATTTCAAAGACAGTTCAGTCACTTTCTTTTGTATCCTCCAGAATGTCTTGCACACTCTTTCATGAAGCAGGAACCCTAAGGACTATCTCACCTTTAGGCAAGGTCAATTGTCCTCTCTCTGTGGGTTCTTCATGTCCAGTTTATGCAGCAGTCCAGGCAAAAGCAGTTTCTTGCCCAAATGACTAACCAACTCCAAAGGAGCCTCTTTGATGCCCATATTTCTCAGGAAGTAGCTTGGTGCTACCAGGAGCAGACGTGTCTCATTGTCATGAAAAGCCCTAAGTTATTAAAACATTTCAAATGCCATATTCTGTTGTCTTTGAAAGATATGAAGAATGTTTATCTAACTGAAATATCTCTATATATATCTAGAAAATCTTACTAACATGACTATTATTGATGATTATCTATTAACAACCTATATTTCCTAATTATACATTACATTTTTAAATGGACTACACAATCACAATACCTTAATAAAGATCAGAAATACGTATATATATATAACAAAATTGACTTTAAATTTCTATCAATAAACCAAGATGTATACCAAAGCAAATTATTCATGTCTATATCCTATCCTCCTTTAAATGTAAACAAACAGTTCTAAACAATATGTGGAATATGGACATAGTTATTTCTCTCCAAACTGCTTCGTGCTGCATGTTAATCAGGTCTTTTATGTTATACCCTGTGTGCTAGGTTCATCTCAGTCTGCAGTTGAGTGAAGTAATTTTTTGAGGGTGTTCACAGCAATCTTTCAGGAGGGCGTGGTCTACCATACCATATTGATCTTGAAGCAATCCACAGGGTCTCATCCTCTGTGAAAACAAAAGAAGTACCTCTTTTCCAAAGCATCATATCCTTAGACCCAAATTTGGAAGTCCTGATACCTTTAAAACATATATGCTGGTTTAGCTTAGCAAGCCACGCAATGAAATATCCCAAAAGCATTTGTTCAACTATGTTCATAGCAGCACTATTTGTAGTGGCCAGAACCTGGAAACAACCTAGGTGCCCCTCAATAGAAGAATGAATAAAGAAGGTGTGGAATATATACATATTAGAGTTTTACTCAGTGGTAAAAAAAAATGACTTCTTGAATTTTGCATGCAAATGGATGGAAATAGAAAACGCTTTACTGAGTGAGGTAACCCAGACCCAAAAGGAGGAATATAGTATGTACTCAGTCATAAGTGGGTTCTAGCCATAGATAAAGGACATTGAGCCTATAATTTGTGATCGCAGAGAAGCTAAATAAGAAGGTGAACTCAAAGAAAATCATATAGTTATCCTCCTGGATGTTGGAAGTAGACAAGATTGCCAGGTGTGTTTTGTTTGTTGATACAGGGTACAATGCCCAGCAGTCCTCATACTGGCTTAGCAGGTCATCCTGCTTCCTCTTTACAAGTGCTAAGATTACAAATGGACAGCAGATAATCTCCATAGATTTATTATGTTTTGAATAGCCACACAGGCAAATGTTGACTTAAAAAAAATCCTATATTCCCAAAATTTACAGCCTGCTGTAAAGCTTATTATTCTTCCCAGGTCTGCTAAACAAGTTTGTGTATATTATGTCAGCAGAGGGGAGGCATTCAAAACATCCCTTAGAGTCTCAAAGAGTGCCTAAGTCAAGAGTTTATCCCCTAAGTCAAGACTTTATTACTAGTAGGCACTAGCTGTCATTTGACTGGGATAATTCAGATCAAGTTCTGATGCTCAAGAGCTGTGTCAGGTGTTCATGGATCACATGAACATCAGCTGAAAGACATGCTTATGCTTACAGAATGTGACAACCATTGAGAGGCAGCAAGGCACCCTATATCCAGTGCAGGAGGTCAACTTCCAGCCCCTGGTTTATGATGAGATCTTGCTGAGTATAAAGGAAATATATTTGGGAATCACCTGTGCATCATGTGACAGTAGAACAAGACAGTATAGCAAACATTGCCTGCCAGGAGCATGACCTGAGCTTACTGCCAGTGTACATGCAGATGATGAGATTTAGGCATGCCATAAGATGACATAGATATATCAATCATAAGCTTGACTTTTTAGCGCAATTCCAACTTTCTGATATTTGTTGGGAAAAGATCCTCAGAACCCTACAAATGACTCGCCATGCAACCCTGATTCCCAGCAGGTAAATCATAATAGATTAGAGGTTTAGCTTAAACCCACAGGTGACAGGAAATGAAGTAATTTGGGGGCGAGGAGGTGTGTGAAATAAGCGTGTTTGATGAAGAGGGGTACTGATAATGCCTGTGAAGGTGTATGTTCCTAATGATGGAGCAGGAGATACTGTGAAGAAAAAAGCATGAATTACTGTAGTCTTGTGAATGAACAGGGGAAAGTGCATTAGACCTCATCACCTCTAAAAGGTCTTCTATGTTGCCTGTATAAGTCCTTCTCTTGTTTAGTTCTGAGTGTCTCCAAGGGACAGTTTTGTATCAAAGGCAGGCCATTCTCTGTGACCTGTTGTAGCATCACTAGATGTTAGAACATACTTTAGATGGCCTGGATGATGCACAGCTGGTCCAGGTGAGTTTATTATGTCATCCACACTCCTCTGAGATGTTAGCAGTCAATCCCACCACCCAGAGCCAAAGAACACACAGCACTTGCTCTCCTGTGTTGAGGCAGACATGAGCTGCAAACTGGGAGGGACCTGGCACTGTGGGCATTTTTTCAGGCTGACAACAGCCAGCTTTAGGAAGGGTAAATACCCTGATAATAAGAAAAGGACTATGAGGAGGTAGGCAGAGGTTCTGGATGAATTCTTCAATAATTCCCCAGGCCTCCAACGGTTATTTCTCATTGCCAGGATCTTTGGCATCTGGCATCCATACAGCACAGAAGATTAATGAAAGTCGTCCTGGAATACAATGCATCTTTTGTGCTGAATGTGCTCATTGGGGTCCGCCTAGTGCCAAGAATAAATGGTCATGGACACAGCTCTTTCTCTCAAAGGTAGACCTGTTCTCCATCCTTTTCCTGCCTACATGGATTGAATTTAATCCTCCTTGCTCACTGGATGGTGAGGTGAAAAGAAGTAGGGATTTGACCGGGTTCACTTACATAATGGCCCAAGTGGTCTAATTCTCTCAATGTCTAGAAGAAGCAATGGTCTATCCAGGTATGGAGGCACATGCATTTAACACTGGGGAGGTAGAAGCAGGAGATCTCTATGTGCTTGAAGTCAGCTTGTTGTACATAGAGAGTTCCAGAACAGTCAAGTAGAATGGATGTGTAATTGAAGAGCTAGTTGTGCAAAAGCAAGATATCAAAAATATTGAAACAATATTTTCTAGAACACTTACATTCTTCAGACTTCTCCTAGTTGATTTCCTAACCTCTGAGTTTACATTGCTAAGAAGCTCAGTTTGGCTATGGATGCTTGGAGCAACTACTGAGGCATGTTTTTCTTTTTCTTTTTTCTTTTTTCTTTTTTTTCAAAGTTTATTAAATTATAAAAGTTTCCATTTCCGCCACTCCTCCCAACACCCTCCCACTCCCCCACTCCCCCTCCTCTCCATCCCTAAGAGCAGTCAGGGCTTCCTGCCCTGTGGGAAGTTCAAGTTCCTCTCCCCTCCCTCCAGGTCCAGGAAGGTGAGTATCCAAACAGACTGGATCCCAAAAATCCATATATGCAGAGGAAACAAGTCCCAGTGTCATTGTCAATGGCTTTTCAGAAAGACTTCGGGCCAGCCACGTTCAGAGAATCCGGCTACATTCAGAGAATCTGGTTGGATCACGTGCTCGTTCAGTCCCAGTCCAACTGGCCTTGGTGAACTCTCATTAGATCAGTCCCCTTGTATCAGTGGGTGATCGCACCCCTCGCGGTCCTGATTTCCTTTTTCATGTTCTTCCTCCTTCTGCTCCTCATTTGGACCATGGGGGGCTCAGTCTGGTGCTCCAATGTGGGTCTCCATCTGTATCGCCATCCATCGTCGGATGAAGGTTCCCTCTGGTCTTGCCTTCTTTGCTCATGTTCTCTTTTCTTCTGCTTCTTGTTTGGACCTAGCGAGTTAAGTCCAGTGTTCCAATGTGAGTCTCTGTCTCAATCTCCATCCATCGCCAGATGAAGGTTCTATGGTGATAAGCAAAATATTCATCAGTATGGTTATGAGCCAAGGCCGGTTCAGGCACCCTCTCCTCTGTCCATAGAACTATCTGGGGATCTCTCCTTGGACTTGGGATCCCATTTATATTCAAGTCTCTTGTAAACCCTAAAATGACTCTCTTAGTTGAGATATATACTTCCTTGTTCTTTCATGCTGATGTGGTATTATTCTCTAGCCCAGGCTAGCTCTTCAATCCAAGTTCCTCTTCCTCAGCTTTCCCAGTGTTCGGATTGTAGGCTTTTACTAACTACACTTCAGTCACACCAGCAGTTTCTGACCTGATTTTTTATACACCTTAGACACAGGTTTCCTGAAGACAGAAGACTTGCCTAAGATGAAGGTGAAACTTTTCCATATAACGAGGCTATAGCATAATCTGAGATTTGTGGTTTAGGGCTGCATCTATTGGACTGACCTCTTAGAACATCAGTGATGTGCAAATGACATTTTCTTAATTTTCTTCTGCTTAATAAGCTAGTCTGAGTCATAGCAAAGATTCCAGGCCATTAACTAAGGATTATTAAAAGGGTTTTTTATTTGAGGGGAAACACCTTCCTACATGACAGCCAGGAAAGGAGTTTGGTCGCCGGAAAAGGAGTCCAGAGAGAGAGAGAGAGAGAGAGAGAGAGAGAGAGAGAGAGAGAGAGAGAGAGAGAGAGAGAGAGAGAGGCTTCTGCTGCTTTTTAAAGAGAAAGAGACCAAGCTCCAGTGGGCTGGTATCTCAAAGGCTATTTGCTGAAGGATCAGAAGGAGCTCCCACAGCACCTCCCTCTTCTGTTTAGGTAAGACAGTTCCATACCTACTAGAAAATTACTTACAATAAGAACAAATATTGTATCCTAACTAGCTTTAGTCTTGTATAATAAATACCTTTGGCTAAGTCATGAGAGAAAAGTTACTTCATTTATTCGGTCTTCAACCCCATTAAAGACCCAAGAAGGGAAATAATGTTACCTGAGTAATTAGGAAGTGCAATCAAACAATTTCCAAAGCATGCAGCAAATCACAGAGACTACTGGCTACCGCTACCTGGGCAATCACCCAAAGTCACGTTTGCAATGTTGAAGCAACCAACTGTGGCTAAGGCCTAGAATAATTGGCAGATTATTTTTAGAGGCAAGAAAATTTTCAGAATTTTTTGAAGATGAGTGTTTTCCTGAGGAGATAAGAACAGAGCCCTGCCCCCATCCTATATGTTTTCCTTACCACCTGTATGATTATCATCATTGTGAATGAGCTATCTTTTCTCCTTTCCAAGAGGTTTCTCCTCTTCAAACTGCACCTTTATTAATTTTAATGGTATCCACAATTTTTCTTCTCCTGTTGAAGCCAGAGCAAAATCCCTTCCCCAACATAGCACATCTCCTGGATCCCATTGAGAGGTCAGTACATCCTTGAAATAAGCTAGTTGATTTAGTTCAGCAGATTTTCCCATTATCCAATGTCTTTTGCTGCTTTTGTCCCTTTCTCATTGGCGTTAAGAAAATTCAAGGTTAATGAGGCATTATGTAATCTGTTTCTCTGGGCATTTCCCACCCCTTTCTGTTTGGTTAACATGTCCTTTATAGTTCGATTTGAACTTTCTATAACTACTTGACCTGTAGGATTGTGAGGTATACCTGTAACATGCATAATATTATAATAAGCAAAAAAAACCATTTTATTTTCCTAGAGACATAAGCTGGACCGTTATCTGTTTTTATTTGTGCAGGTTTACCCATGATGGCCATAACTTCTAATAAATGTATGATTACTGAATCAGTCTATTTTGAGCTTAAAGCAGTTGCCCACTGAAAGCTTGAATAAGTATCAATGGTGTTATGTACATTTTTTAGTTTTCCAAATTCTGCAAAGTGAAACACCTCCATCTGCCAGATTTCATTCCTTTGAGTACCCTTTGGGTTAGTCCCTGCAGGTAGCAGTGTTTGGTTACATAAAGAACAAGTGGGGCATCTCATTATAATCTCCTTAGCTTGTTGTCATGTAATGGAAAACTCTTTCTTTAAACCTTTGCTATTGATGTGATGTTTTTTATGAAATTCTGAGGCCTGTATTATGCTTCCAATCAATAATTGATCAATTTCTACTTTCCTTGTGGTAGAGGACCTGGCAGATCTGTATGGGATCAGATGTGTATTATGTACATCAGACAAAGCCTATTCCTGATCATGTCTTGTACCTGGACAAATAATGAAGTCAGTTCTGTATCATCTGGTATAAATTCAGCAGTTTTAATATGCAAGATAACTATTTCTGCATATTGTGATTCAGTAACTATATTCAGAGACTCTTTAAAATCCCTTAACACCATAAGAATGACATATAATTCTGCCTTCTGGACAGAATTAAAAGGTATTGTTCCACCTACTCATTTCATCTGATTTGTAACCAGCCTTCCCTGATTTTTATTAGCATCAGTATAAAATGTACGGGCTCCAATTCTTTGAGTGTCACATACAATTCAAGGAAGAATCCAAGAAGTTATCTTTATAAGGTTAAGTCTATCACTTTTGGGATTTTTGCTATTAATTTCTCTCAGAAAATTAGCACAAGCCCTTTTCCATGGTTCATTGTCTTCCCATACCCTTTTTATTTCATCAGTAGTGAAAGGCACTATAATTTCTGCTGGGTCTATACCTGCTAGTTGATGAAGTGTCAGTTTGCCTTTTATAATTAATTCAGAGACCTTTTCTACATAAGTTGTTAACTTTTATTTGGTTTGTGTGATCAAAAGCTCCATTCAAAAAATAATATGGTCCCTCTGCATTAAAATTCCCGCAGGAGATATTCTGGAAGGCAATATAACTAGAATAAACTAAGATTTGGATTTACCCTATATCCATGTGCCTCCTGTAATTTTTCCGCATCCATCGTCAGTTCCTTTTCTGCTTCAGTTGATAATTCTCTGGGACTATTCAAATCTTTGTCACCATCTAAGGTTTTGTTTAAATGAATTATTAGATCAGGTGTTATCCCAACAGCTGGTTGTAGACTGGAAATGTCTCCTAACAATCTTTGAAAGTCATTAAGAATCCGTAACCAGTCTCTCCTAATTTGTGCCTTTTGTGTTCTAATTTTCTGTAAACCTATTCTGTAACATAAGTAATTAACAGAGTCTCCTCTTTGAATCTTTTTAGGAGCAATTTGTAATCCCCATTTAGGCAAAACTATCTTAACTTCCTCAAACATTCTTTCTAAAGTATCTATGTTTGAATCAGATAGCAAATATCATCCATGTAATGGTAAATTATAGACTTAGGTAATTGATTACGTATTATTTCCAATGGCTGACTTACAAAGTAATGACACAGGCTGGGGCTACTGAGCATTCCCTGTGGTAGGACAGTCCACTGGTATCTCCTAGTAGGCTGAGAATTATTATAAGTCAGCACTGTGAAGGCAACTTTTTCTCTATCCTTTTCTTGTAAAGGTATAAGTGAAGAAGCAATGCTTCAAATCAATAACTATAAGAGGCCATCCTTTGAGTACCAGAGAAAACAGAGGAATTCCAGACTGTAGAGGGCTCATAGGTTGAATTATCTTATTGACAGCCCTTAGATCTGTCATCATTGTATTTCTTTTTTCTTTATTAAAAATTTCCACCTCCTCCCCTCCTCCCATTTCTCTCCTACTCCCTCTACTCCCCCTCCCCCTCCTTCTCCAGTCTTAAGAGCAGTCAGGGTTTCCTGCCCTGTGGGAAGTCCAAAGTTCTCCCCCTCCATCCAGGTCTAGGAAGGTTGGCATTCAAACAGAATAGGCTCCCATAAAGCCATTCTATGCAGTAGAATCAAAACTCAGTGCCATTGTCCTTGACTTCTCAGTCAGCCCTCATTGTGAGCCACATTCAGAGAGTGCGGTTTAATCACATGATCATCAGTCCCAGTCCACTTGGCCTTGGTGAGTTCTTATTAGATCAGTCCCACCATCTCAGTGGGTGGACGCACCCCTCGTGGTCCTGACTTCTTTGCTCATGTTCTCCCTCCTTCTGCTCTTCATTTGGACCTTGGGAGCTCAGTCCAGTGCTCCAATGTAGGTCTCTGTCTCTATCTCCATTCATCGCCAGATGAAGGTTTTATGGTGATATGCAAGATATTCATCAGTGTGGCTATGGGACAAGGCCAGTTCAGGCACCCTCTCCTCTGCTGCCCAAGGAATAAGCTGGGGACATCTGCTTGGACACCTTGGAATCCCTCTAGAGTCAAGTCTCTTGCCAACCCTAACATGGAATTCTTAATCAAGATATCTACTTCCCTGTTCTCATATCCACCCTTCTGCCATCCCAACCATCCCATTCCCCCAGCTCTCGCCAATTCTCCCCTTCTCCCTTCTCTCTCCTCATCTCCCTTTACCCCTTCCCCATCCCAAACCCCCGTGCTCCCACCTTTTGCCTGGCAATCTTGTCTAATCCCAATATCCAGGAGGATAAGTATATGTTTTTCTTTGGGTTCACCTTCTTATTTAGCTTCTCTAGGACCAGGAACTATAGGCTCAATGTCCTTTGTTTATGGCTAGAATTCACTATGAGTGAGTAGATACCATATTCATCTTTTTGGGTCTAAGGTATCTCACTCAGTAAAGTGTTTTCTATTTCTATCCATTTGCATGCAAAATTCAAGATGTCATTGTTTTTTACCACTGAGCAAAATGCTAAAGTGTATATTTTCCATACCTTCTTTATTCATTCTTCTATTGAGGGGTACCTAGGTTGTTTCCAGGTTCTGGCTATTACAAATAGTGCTGCTATGAACATAGTTGAACAAATGCTTTTGTAGTGTGATTGAGCATCTCTTGGGTATATTCCCAAGAGTGGAATTGCTGGGTCCTGAGGGAGGTTGACTCTCACTTTTCTGAGAAATCGCCACACTGATTTCCACAGTGGTTGCACAAGTTTGCATTCCTACAAACAATGGATGAGTGTTCCCCTTACTCCACATCCTCTCCAGCATTGCCTGTCATTGGTGTTTTTGATTCTAGCTATTCTGACAGGTGTAAGATGGTATCTCAAAGTTGTTTTGATTTGCATTTCCCTGATCACTTTGGAGGTTGAGCATGACCTTCAGTATCTTTTGGCCATTTGTTCTTCTTCTGTTGAGAATTCTCTGTTCAGTTCAGTACCCCATTTTTTAATTGGGTTAATTAAGTTTTAATGTCTAGTTTCTTGAGTTATTTATATATTTATTTATTTATTAAAAATTTCCTCCTCCTTCCTGCCTCCCTTTTTCCTCCCTCTTCCCACCTCTCCCTCCCTCTCTAGTTCTAAGAGCTGTCAGGGTTCCCTGCCCCGTGGGAATTCCAGGGTCCTCCCTCCTCCAGGGGGAGCCCGGTTTCTTGTTAACCTTATAATGGCTCCCATTACTTGTACCAGCTGCTAATAAATATACTCAGTGTTGTATTAGAATAAAAATTAATGAGCAAAGCACAGTCACCTTCACAAATACAAGTGCCAAAATACTAAGAAAATAAATAGTCAAACTATAGAACTTACAGATTCTCACAAATATCTTAGATTAAGTATAACCAAGGAATTGAATGCCTTGTACAATGAAAACTCTAAACTTCATGAATGGAAACAGAAAAAGATTCAATAACCTAGAAAGTCCTGCATGATTTTGGATTGGCAGGAATAATATTGTGGAGATGGCCATTCTAAAAAATTAATCTAGACACTCTATTCAATCCCAACAATTTTTCACAGGAATTGAGAAATCAATCTTAAATTTCATATTTTAATACAAAAGACACATACTAGTCCACGCAATCATTGAGATATTACCATCACAGACTTCCAGTTATACTACAAAGGTATAGGAATTTAAAGAGTGTGACAATGTCATTCAAAAATATTCATTCCCTAATGAAATATTAGTAAGAATTTATACATAAATTTGTACTCATATATCTATATGTCATTTAATTTAAAAGAACACAGTACAACTCAGGAAATTGAGAGCAATTTTACAAATGATGCAGATCAATTCAAATAGGTGTCATGAGAAGAATGAATCTCATTCATTTATGTAGACCCAGTGCAGAAGTCAACTCCATAAGCATCAATGGCCAGAACCTAAAACCTAATACCATGAATCTGACAGAGGGGAATATGGGGAATAGGCATGACCTCTTTGATAAAGGAAAGGAATTTCTGAACAGGATCCCATAGACTTTTAAAACAAAAACTTAATAAATCAGACCTTGTGAAATTAAAGTTTATGTATAGCAAAGAACACCATTACTTGAGTTAAAAGGAAGATTCCAGCATACATAAAAATCTCACCAGCTCCATATCAGAGAAAGAGATAATACCTAGAATGTAAAAGCAATTAAAATATTATCTCTAAAAAAAACAAAAATTAGGGGCTGGATAGATGGCTCAGCAGTTAAGAACACTGACTGTTCTTCCACAGTACTGAGGTTCAATTCCCAGCACCCACATGACTACTCACAACTGTCTATAACTTTAGTCTCCAGAACACAACACTCATGGCCAAACACCAATGCACATAAAATTAAAATAGAAAAATAAACAAAAACCAGAAAGTAGGGGGAAAAAAGTTGAGCTGGTGCCTAACTAGAAACTTCAGCAGTACTCACTGTGTTCTTGATATGCACAGTATCTGCATGTGCATCAGAAGAGAAAGGTAAACACTAATATCAACAAACTGTAAGTACTGCGACTGAAAATAATGACTTGTCTGTAAGATATTCTGGTATAACAGTGGCACGAATATTATTGAAGTAACAAACCGGTCTGATTGTATTTAAGGAGACTTCATGAAAAGGAACCCATGCCTTACAGTGCTAACATAGCCAAGATCCCAAGAACAGATAAGTCATGAACCTAATGGAAGACCAAATACTATTATTCTGCCAAAGTAGCAAGCCAATAAAGTGGCTGTCATACCCATAGATCTGTGCTTCAGTCAGCCCTCCTTAGAGAAGCATCTTTCTGATGGAGATAGAAACTAAAACAGAGACCGAAAAGTGTAAATGTACAGAGTAAATGTGCGCCCAAATTTAAGTGGGATGACTTCTTCAAAGCCTTCCCTTTAAGCCTGAGTTATCTCCATATTAAAGGAGGAACAAGGATTGTAAAGCCAGGGGTGATACATTACTCTAGTGAAAGAGTGTCTTCCAGAAAGGACACTACAGAGAAGAAATATTTTACAATCAACTTTCCAGGGAAAAAGAAAAGGAAAATAGTACAGAATATGTGAAATAATACTATGGAACCAATAGGATCTGAGTTAATAATGAATTACCCATTTAGAAATAAAAATTGCAAAGTTAAAAATGTCCAAAATGGCATTTAAAGTGATCTTGCTTTTCCTAGGATGAAAAGAATACATCAAGTGTTGTCTTCACTAGCAATTCTGCAGAAGCATCCCCATCAGAAAGGGGAAAATACTCTAGCCAAAAATGATCCTGCAGCTCCAGATTCTGAAAACAAGAACAGATTGCAGCCAGAGTCATAGGATAGAAATAATAAAAGATGGTAAAGGTCAATATAGCCACTTTAGAGCAATCAGAGCAAGTGTGATATTAGCAATACATCCAGTACCCATTGTACTACACAGGGTTTCTCTTTACTCAGAGTTTCCAAAACTCAATATGCAAGTGTCGATTCAGGTATTTTTTTACTGTATTTTCTGCAGCTAAATAAGTATAAAATATCAGTCACTTCACAAGACAGATGTGATATTTGACTTACACTGACACTAGATGTATGGCAGAATCTACTCTGACTTTACTGTGTCAACTGTACAACTGCAGGATGCCCTGTGCACTCACTGGGTTTTGGTGAACAGACTCTAGGTGTGAGGAGAAGTATAACATGTCATGCATTCCCCAGGAGGTGCAATACCAGAGACTTGGAACTTGAGCAAGGAAAATCCACTAAAAGCATACATGTTTCTGTGTGACCACAGTATCCTGAAACTAAACCATTTTTCTTTTAGAGATTAGGCAGGTAACAGGCTAATAACAGCAATATATAGGTATATGTATACATATACATGTATGTATACATATGCATACATATACATATTCAATGTAATCTTCAGTAATATTCAAATGATATTTTCCAGAGATAGATGGCACAACAAAGCTACAACTACGTGCAACATCAAATCTCTCCTGGAAGAGAGCACTATGAGAAGGAGACCACATTTGGAGAGACCACAGTGAATGGAACCTGCATATGCTTTAAAAGTGTCAATAAAGCCAGGACAGCACTGTCAGAAGAATGTCTGTCCAAGGAGAGCAAAGGATCCAGATGTGAAACAATGGAGCTAGATGCCCAGGATCTCAGCAAAGGTAAAAGTTGCATTGTTGAGATAGTAGCTTGTCACCCTTTGCCCAAAAATCAAAAAGCACTTGAACCCATGTCACCTCTTTGCTCTTCCCTCAGGAAAAGTGTGTTTTCTCAGCCTCCACTGACCCATCCTTATCAATTAATTTGCCCAGTTATTCATCCTCACCTCTCCTTTCTCTGTAGCTTCTCACCAGATGTGTGCTTTCTCACCTCTGGCTGTTTGCAGGTACTGCCTCTCTCTGTCTTTCTGGATACTTTGTCTTCACTGTTCTTCACCTTAGAGCCTATAGTGCTGGCCCAAGTCTGACACATAAGCCTTCTGTGTGTTCCAGTAGTTCCCTGTACTACACGTGCATAGAATGTGACCAGTGTGGACATTCTGTCCTTCTGATTTGGGAGGGTTATATCATATGGTTGCTGAATAGTGACTCTTGTCATGAGTCTACAGCTTGTCCTAGTACATGGTTGTTGACTAGATAACAAAGGGAAACTATCCAGCATTTAGCTAGATGATAACAAAGTCTGGGTGCAACCATAAGCATATTGCATAACCATAAGCATATTGCATTCTTCTTGTTTTGTAATGTAGGGGTACATACATCATTTTATTTTCAACTGTGAGTGGTGCTCTCAATCTGCCTTACTTACTTATGATAACTTTATTCTAAAGCCTTTGAGATTGAGCATATTACTCTTGCTTTTCTGTCTATGTTCTGCTTGAGTACATCCTTGTTCCTTTCAAGCTCCTCCTTCAGAATCAGTATGCTGACATTCACAATCTACGTCAGGAAGAATGGGAACCATATAGAAATTTTAAAGAAAACCATTTTCTGAACGATGACAAAAATTTACTGAAGTGTTTGCATATTTAAGAGTTTTCTATTAAAATGCACTAATTAGAAATCATTCATTTAAAGCTCTTTATGGCATCAGTAGCTTTTTGGTGGATTTAAAAAGTGACAATCAGTTCTTCTGCCCAAGTGCTACCCCCTTCAATATTATTCATATCACTAAATATTTTAGAGAGAAAAAATCAGTTGAGTAATGGTTTACCTGCATTTTTCTCCTCTGTAAAACTTTTAGGCTGATCGCTTACCTACCCTCCATTAACTTCTCATAGCCAATAAGCAGTGATCCTCCTTGCCCCCCCCTCTGTATGTGTGTGTGTGTGTGTGTGTGTGTGTGAAAGACAAGGTAGAGATGTAGAGGTCAGAGGACACCATCTGGGAGTAGGTTTAATTCTCCTATCACGAATTCCAGGAATGGAATTCAGGTTGTCAGGCTTGTATGGAAAATGGTCTTAGGTGCTGAGCCATTTCAATGGCCATTTTCCTATGTTTTCTTTCCATTAAAAAATAAAAACAGAAGTGTTTCTTATATTCCTCTCCCTCTCTAAATAAGCAAATGTTTGTACAATGCTAGCTAGTAGTGAAAACATAGGACTGTGCATGCAGCTTGGGGGTAGTGTGAGCTTGCCTCATACGTGTAAGGCTCCAGGTTCCCTCTCTAACAATGAAAAAAGCAACAACATTTTAAAGTAACTAAATATTTTTCAGTACAGTCAGTAATTGTATAATACACAAGGACCTAATGATCAAGTCCATGCCTTCCTTATTTCTTTGGGTCCAGAAGAAATCATTATATATCCCCTGCTCTTTGATTTATTCCCATGTGTTGTGTGTAGTCATATATAGGCCTAAGGGAATTTTCTTCAGAATTTATAGATTTCTTATAACTCAACACTAGAATGACAGCCCAGTGACACAGAGGGCAATAAATGGATCTGAAGAGAAATTGTGTTAGTATTCAGACACACCCTGTCACAGCACCTCACACCATTTGCATGGCTGCATAGCAAATGGTATCTTGTCCCCTTAAGAGACCGTCTGCTTACTCTCAGTCTCTCTAGTGCTCTCCCTCCCTCTCTCCATCTCTCCCTCCCTCCCTTCCTCCCTCCTTTTCCCCTTCACTCTTTTTCTCTTTTTCCCCCACTGAGGCAAGCAGATCTCAGCCTCTTTTCCTTCTCCCTCCTCCCTCTCTGTCTTTCTCTGTCCCTTCCTCCCATCCCTTCCTCCCCTCTACACCTCCTCTTTTAATAAAATTTTGCACTCAATCTCCATCTACATGGCATATTTGTCTGTCCCTTACCAGCTGCAGTTTGAACTTCACCCACATGCCATGTGACCTGAAAAGATTTCCAAATGTCCCACTGGCACACTGGAAGATATTCAACACCATCAGCCATCAAGTGTTGCTAATTAAATTTCAATGAGAAGATACTTGATATCATTAAGATGGTGAAAATGCAAAAGATAAGTCAATCCTGGTGCCACAGCTCTGCAATCCCAGCACTTGGTAGAGGAGTGTGTGTGTGTGTGTGTGTGTGTGTGTGTGTGTGTGTGTGTGTGACATATGAGGTTGAAGCTGGACAGCAAAATAGGGTCTAGCAATTGAAAAGTAGATGTTGCATGCTTTGGATATAAGTCACAGGTAAAGCACTTGTCTAGCATGCACAGGTGCTGGGGCACATGTTGGGGTGTAAAGATACCAGAGAACAGGAACCTACTACATTACTGTTGGAATGTAAATTAAAATGGTGCAGCCACTAGCACCTGAGCTTTTATATAAGAAAAAAGAGAGAAACCCCTATTACCTACTGCTTGATGAGTAGGTAAACAAAGGGTGGTGTGTTAATACAGTGGTCTAGTTTCTAGTCATGGAAAGAGGTAGAGAATTGATACATGATAATATCACAAACATTATATATATATATAATATATAAATATCATGAATTCTATAACATGAATAAATATCACAAACATTAAGCTCAGTTGAAAGTAGCCAAAGGACTGAAGAATAGGACACTTCTTTATCAGATTATTTGATTTCTCTTAAATGCCCAGAATGAGACACTTGAAACAGAAAGTTAGGTGGGTAACTAATAGGTGGTGGGGGTCTGGAGAAATGAAGAGTAACTACTAATGAATAAAGGGTTTTTTCTCGAATGACAAAATTATTTTAAAAGTAAATAGAAGGATGGTTGCATAATTTTAAGAACATAGTAAAAAACCTACTGGATTATATACTTGAAAAGTGTGAACTTACTACATAAATGTATAACTTCTCAATATCTATAGATCACATTTATTTCATGTCTATGTATGTTTTGTCTGCATACATGTGTGTTCACTCTGTGCATGTCTGCTGCCTGCAAAGAGACAAGAGGGTGTTGGATCCTCTAGATATAAATTTACAGGTATGTGTGAGCCTCCTTCCATTTGGGTGTGGGTGTAGGTTGAAGGGTTTGTGCTGAGAGGTACTGAGGACTACTTTTCTCCTCCAGGAGCATGCAGAGTACCTTCCAGTACAGTGAACTGTGGTTGGTAGGTGAATAATGTAGTTAGACACCAGCTCAACTTCTCCATATTCAGTGACAGAAGTGTTACCTCCAGAAACAAGACCTTAACATCGGGTTGTGTGAGCAACCAAGAGCCTTGGCAATAGCCTGTGCTATTTGGTGGTTTCCATGGGTCCCTTTGGTTAATGACTCAACAGGCTGTAACCTGTTCCTGGCACTGGAGGTTTAATTTGGTGGCACATGATATCTAGTTGAAGTCTTCTCTCCCCTGTTGTTTTTTGTCTCCTTGTGGATTCCTTTCACATATGTACAGGAAGCTTCTAAGGGTAGTCACTGTTTATATAGTTTTTCAAAGGACCTTCAGTATTTGTTGTCCCTCTCCATTTCCCCTCCTTTACCTTTCTGTCCCATCTCCCTTTCATTAAACCATCCAATTCTAGTTTTTCTCTATAGCTACATAACACTATAGACTTTTTCCTTTCCTTGAGAGATACTCTTCTCCCTTCTGGTCCCTTACTAGTTCCATACTTCTGTGGGTATTCAGAATTGAGGTTCCTATATCAGAACCAAAACATCTTTAAAAGAGAAAACATAACAATATTTGTCTACATGTACTGAGCACTGTATGCTTTTGTCACTGGAGTCTGACATGGGCATGCACAGAACACACACATGGTGCTCAACTGCTGAGTACCATTGTGAGCTCACAGTGCATCACTATGCCCATGGAATTGTGTTGCTAAGAATGAAGCAGAGTTCAGCTCACACTGAACCAAGGACCTGCCCAAGCAGGACGCTTATTTGGTTCAGTGGGGAGACTTAACCATTGTTTTTAACGTTTACTGTTGGGTTTGTGAGGGTGTGGGTGGCTAAAGGGGAAGGCAGGGAGGGCCAGTAGGGCCAGGAGGGCTGGGAGGGCCAGGAGGGCTGGGAAGGCAGGGAGGGCAGGGAGGGCCGGGAAAGGAGGGAGGGCCAGGAGGGTCAGGAGGGAAGGAAGGGCAGGGAGGGCAGGGAGGGCAGGGAGGGCCCGGAGGGCAGGGAGGGGCAGGGAGGGCCAGAAGGGCCTGTGGAGCCTGAGGCTCAACAATGCAGGAGGATTTTGAATATGATGCTCTTACTATTAGAGCCCCTCAGCGGACTCGGACTCGCTGGTACACCCGCCTGTGGCCTGCCTGCCTGGGTCATGGGTGCTTGGGTCCGAGAAGGCAACGATTTCCCCTATATTTAATTGGTTACGATCCTGTGGGGCGGTTCCAAAGGGCGGCCAGTGTGGGTGATGTGACTTCTTTGGAAAGATACATCAATGGCAGTGAACATCATGTCAATGAATGCGACTGGAGGGACAGGTAATGGGGCCTGGGGAGGGCCGAGGGGCAGGAGGGGCAGAAACTGTTGGGGACAGTCAGGGTCTACCAGGGAGAAACATACCTTTCAGATCTGCAGCCTGAGGGAGGGTAGATGTCATGCTTAAGGCTCTTCTTTCATGGAGACCTCTGGGTTTTGTACCTGCTTTAGGCTCCTAGGCACCTGAAACCTGCACACCTTGGAAGGGCAGCTCCTAGGCGTTCTTTAAGAGAAGCAAAACAAAGAACTTCAGTTAGTTTACAAATCCCTTTACATTGTCTCTCTTAGAGCACTTTATTGAGGGCTTTAAAGGAATTTAGCTAAGAAAACCACATACATCTTTTTATGTGTACACTTAAAATTTTTAGGTTTGAGTGTTTTGCCTGCATGTATTTTCCATGTACCACACAAGCATAGGAAGAGGGTGTTGGATCTCCAGAAACTGGAATCATGGACAGTTGTGATCTGCTTTGTGGTTGTTAGGAATCAAACCCAGGTCCTCTGCAGGAAAAACTAGCACTTGTAAATGCCAAGCCATTTCTCCAGCCCTTATGTATATGTTTTTAATGCTGTTATATGCAACACAGAAAATTGTATCATAAGATAAATTTTCACATATAAAGCCAACTCAAAGCCAAAGAAACCCACAAAGAATCACCAAGAAATCTTATGTCTGTTTCATGCTTGCTGAGGAATATCATAAGGAAATTTTCAGCTTGAACTATAACTCTGTCCCCCGACCCCTTATATACATGTTGTGTGTGTTTTGGTCCATACATGAAGGCTATCAGTTGACATCTCTTTGAAAATTTCTTTTCATCTCATTAAAAAAAATCACATGTGTGTGTGCACTTGTGCCTCACACATGCCCACTAAGTGTGTGAAGGTCAGAAGAGAACTGTTGACAGCTGTGTTCTGCCACCTTGTGGATTCTGGGCATTGAATGTAGGCCATTGGTTCTGCCAGTAGGTGGCCTCACCTGATGAACCACCCTGTGGTTCCTCCACCTCAGCTTTTTAGACAGATTCTCTCACCCAAATCCCCAGAGTTTGACTGATTGTCTTGGAGTATACTGATTGACCTAGACTTGCTGGTAGTCTGTCCAGTCAGCTTTCCTGACATTCTATAAATTTAAATATTGAAAACAATGAGTGATGCTCAATTAAATCCCTAGTATTTTTTGTCTTAAAGCTTTTTGAAAATCAAAGCAAGGGAGCTATGATACCATAAGTTATCTCCTTCTGGATAGATTTGCTCAGTTTTGGTGCTAATTCATGGAGGTATAAGGCAAAGTCATTTGCTACCACCTGGTGTCTATATTAACATGGACATTCTGTCTATTGTCTGAAGACTATGCTGTGTCCCTGTTGGCAGCAAATATAGAAACATTAATTCTGGGCATTGAGAAATGAAAAAATTAAAGTATTGATGACTGAAAATTTAGATTTTTGTTTGTTGTTATTGCTATTCTAAATATGTTTACATTTCATAGTCTTAAGAGCTGAAATTTACATAGATACATGTGACCTTTAGAAGCGTCATGGGCCTGTGGATTGTGTCATATTTCATTGGATGGTAGGCACAATGGACTGCATGGTGACCTTTTATTTTGTATGGTAGCAAAGTAAAAAACATTGCCAATCATAGTCATAAAATATTATGAATTATCAGTGGCAGACATCAGCAATGCTAAAGTGTGAAATAAAGAGTAAGGTGGGTGCAGTGGAACTGCCTGCATTCCTACCTACTGGGAGGATTACCAAGTTCAAGGCCTGCTTATGGAATATAGTTTTAAAATATTGTAAAGTTATTTGAGTAAAGAATTTCACATCTGCAGTAGGTATAATTCTGTTATTTCTCTTCATTGAAATATTGTGTTTGTTACCATTAGGAAGACCAATCATAATTGTATCCAGCAAACACTGAGCTGTCAGGTGCTGGAAGCATTTGTACGTGCTTTTGAAGATGTGAGTTGAAGCATCACAGCAGCACTGTGTAAGAGAGCTGCAGTGTTGAATCCCCATTCTCCAGATGGAGAGATTGATTTGTGGAGCTCATAGGAAGTCTATGTTGTAACTCATAACACTCAGTGATTAGAGTAGGATTCAAATCCAATCTGAGTTCAATCTATTGGGCATTCTCCTGTTATCCAGAGAGGCTGCTCTGAGGCAGGATGAAGCTTGTGATAGAGCACTCGCCTTGAATGGTACAGCCATTCGCCTTGAATGGTACAGCCATGCACTATATGCCTGGCACAAAAGATGAACACCTGAGTAGAGAAATAAGTAAATAAGAAAATTTTAGTTTCTTCTCTTACATCAGAAGGAAATGCACATTGGTGTCTACTATGTACACTTGAGTGTGCCTTTACATAATAATCTGTAATTTCCTAAAATGTCCTCTCAATTTGTAGGAGTGCACTACACTACGCCGCTGCCCATAACCATCCAAATGTTGTAGCGTTGCTATCATCCAACGACTGTACCAATATTAACTTGAAGGATGATGAAGGATGCACGCCCTTAATTAAGGTAGCTATCGGGAAACACTTTTGGTATAAAATGGATTAGAAATTATCCTTGTTTGGTTTTTGTCCATCTCAGGACAGGAAAGGTTTATTTGGCTTACAATTCCACATCACAGTCAGTCATGAAGGGAAACCAGGTCAGGAGTTCAATCAGGACCTGAGGCAGGAAAAGAAGCAGAGGTCATGGGGGAATGATGCTTTTCCATGGCTTTTTCCAAGGCTTGCTCAGATTTCTCATACTACTCAGGACAACCTTCCCAGTCATGCCACGATCCCTAGGAAGCTGTGCCCTCCCATATCAACCTCAATCAATATTCAAGAAAATACTATACAGGCTTTTCAGAGTCCAGTCTGGTAGAGGCAGTTCTTCAAGTGAGGTTCCTTCTTTCCAGGAGTCTTCAACCTGTTCCATGGTATCAAAACAAGGAAATGAACAAGCAACCTCCCCCACTACAACAATGGCCAAACAGTGCTAGTGAAAAGCTTTAATATCTAGGTGTGATGGCACAACTCTGAAACTCTACCACTTGGAAAACTTTGGTGGGGAGGTTATGAATTTAGGAAAGTCTGGGTACTTGAGGACCCTCTCTCAAAAAGAGAGGAATAATATGCTTAACCTAAATTGGTCTGATCCAAGGGTAACTATTCAATGGAATTGTTGGAATGCTTATTCAAGTTCTTGATTTCATTATGTCTTTCTTTGTACAATACCCACAGGCCACCCAGAGGGACAACATAGAGTGTATCTCTATCCTACTCATGCACGGTGCTGATCCCCACATTGTCGATGACAGCGGACATGCTGCCCTACACCACGCCATTTGCAGGGGAAAAACCACAGTTGTCAACAAGCTGTTAGAGTATAATGCAGATATTACAGCAAAAACAGGGGTAAGAATCATTCAACTTCATTCACAATGTACTTCCAGCAATGACACTCAGATCACTTTCCACATTCTGAAGCTCAAGCAGTCTCACTGAATTTGTTCAGAGTCAAGCATTTTTTCCTAATCTGTTTTTCATAGTTTTGTAGGTAACTTAAAGGAACTCAGCACAGCACATTTTGTTTCAGACTTGGGCTTTACTTTAAAATTGAACAAGTAAAGGACTTGGGCCCACATATACTTCACATACACACAAACAATAGAAAAAATAGTTTTAAGATAAATGTCTGTAGAAAATACAAATCTGTTGCAATTAAGAAGCTACTGATATGACTTGTCCCTCAGAGATGAGGCTAGAGTGGGAACGTCACAGGAACACAGGTAAATGTGGAAATTTGATCATTGAAGAAAATATACTGAGAAGACTTTTTCACTTAACTTTTTCAGATTTTATATGTACATAATGACGGGGCCAAAATGTGACTCTGTCTTAGACAAGGAGCAACTCCATTGTAATTAATGACCTAAGCCTGAATCCAGGGAGTTCCCCAGTCAATTCCCCAGTTCCCCAATTGGCTAAACAGTTCCAAACCTGGCCTTACAAGGCTGGGAGACCAGAGTTGCAGGCTCTGGCTGCTCCTGACCATAGTGACACAAAATTTCCACAGTGGATGAAACTGTTACTAGTTCTGTCCAATCAACATGCCCCCCATGTAACTGCTCCCCGACTGCCCAATTGTTAAAAAGATACTTAGAATTCCCCATGTCCTCTTTCAAAGGGCCTGCATGTCTTTGTCCCTGGCCCTCATTAACATTTTACATGGGTGATGGACTGTTGCATGCTGGCTATATCTGAAGAATAAGCACTCTTTGTGTTTACATACCATTTGAGTCTGAGGTCTTCCTCCAGCATTTTTTGGACCACTGCAACAGGAAATGATATTTGGTTTGGGAGACAATTTTTAGTTTAGGGAAAATAGTTTTGAAATACAGATTGAGAAACTGCTCCAGAGATGCCACTTGAGTTCACTCATTCAACAGATGCACACCAAATCTACCGCCATGTTTTAGGATTGGGGCAATGGAGGCACATCTCCATGGAGCTAAGAAACTTGGAACCAGCAAGCGTTTGTGGGAAGTTCTGGAAAAAGTGGTGTTCATGGGCATTGTTGGACAGGGAAAAATGTTTCCTTTTCAAAGGAAAGGGAAGCCCTGTGTGTGTGTGAATCTGTAGCAAGGGCTGAAGAAAAATCTATCCTTTTGTGACTCATTTTCTTTACAAAATCTGTGATACAGTTTTCAGTTGAGAAGCATGTCAGTTTATAAAATGAAAATTTTCCTTTGCAGTATGGATTGACTCCTTACAGGCTTGCAATAAATGAAAATCAGCCTGAAATGGCGGAGTTCCTGATTCAGAATGGTGCGGATGCACATGAGGAGCTTGCGCCAAATAGGTACCATTTCTTTTTTACAATCTTAGTGCCATTTTTGAGGGAGTCATTGCTTAAGTAATGAACACTAAAATGGTAGAGGGAATATGGCTTCAACTCATAAGCACCTATTGAGAAAGACTAGCTCACAGGGAGTGTGAGCTGGAAAAGAGACTGTTCCAACATAAACAAAGGAACAGTGTGTACCAGGGCTCAGATTCCCATTTAAAAACAAGTTGTCATTTCTAATCTGATTTGATTGGCAATTTTTTACTTGTTAAGGCAACTTCACATTAGTGTTGTTTACTTTGGAAAGTGTCAGCTTTATTTTCAACACTGAAATGTATAATTTTATTATTTCTTATTATGTTCCTTATATATTTTATTCTTATATATGTTCAACTTAAATATTTTTTTTCAAATATTTTTGATTACTCACTCTGCTTTAAGTGAATTTTGAATAAGCAAATAGATTCGGTTATCCATCAATTAGATGATATTACCAGATGCTGTTACTTTTTCCCATGTCCTGTCTGAAATATCTTGACACTGTGTTGGTCAGATGTGAATCTGTGCACCCAAACTCTTGAAACAGCTAATCTGGTTAGGGATACTTGTCCAAAATGAGTACAAAGAACAAAGACTCCATTGAGAAAATGCCTCCATACTATCTGGTTGTAAGGCATTTTCTTAATTAGTGATTGATGAATGTGGACCCAACACATCATGGGAAGTGCTGTTCCAGGGCTCATGGTCCTGAGTTATATAAGAAAGCAAAATGAGCAAGCCAGTAAGCAGCTCCCTTCCATGGCCTTTGTAAGCTCCTGCCTTCAGCTTCCTTCCCTGTTTAAATTTTTGCCCTGACTTCCTTTAATGGTGGACTATGATGTGGACATATAAGCCAAATGAATTCTTTGGTCCCAAGTTCATTTTGGTCATGGTGTTTTATCATAGAAATAGCAGCTCTAAACAGGATACTTGGTATTTAAGATGAGTTCAACATTAAAAATCAAACGATTACCTTTTTTGTTCATACATGTAAGTTTAAAGTCAGATGAATTAAAAAGTAAAGCCTGTGTGTTGTGTATTTTTTATTGAAAATACACTTTTGCATACCATATATTCTAAACATGGTTTAGCATCCCTCATCTTCATGTACTTGTTTTTGTGTCCCATCCAAAATACAGCACAACACTGTGTGATGGCTTTGCCTTCCATCTTATTTGAGGCATGTTTTCTATTTTTATTTGGCACTTCGCCACTTACTCCAGGTGAGCGGGCTGGGAAGCCTCTTTGGTATTTTACTACCTCCACCTCCTTTGTACTTTAAAAGTGCTGGGATTATAGACACATTACAAGTGTCTGACTTTTTGTTGAATTCCAGGTATTCAAATTCTGGGCTACTGTGACAGTTATGTATACCCACTGAGCCATATATCTGACTCTAGAACACTCAATTTTTAGAAGAAGACTTTGAGCCTAAATTAAAGAAGTGGTTATAAGTGTATTGCTATTAATTATGGAACTAAGGCTTCTGAGTGCAGAGCACTTTCAATTAAACCTCTAATCCAGTTAGAGGGTCTGTGTTTCTCTCTAAGAAGAACCATTTGAGGTCGTTTATTTTTCCTTTAGTACAAGATAAACAGAAATTTGTAAAGCTGGTACTTTTGAAGCAAATAGAGAAAGTATGCTTGTGTCTTTGACATGGAATAACACAGTTTTAGGAATTCATGACTAGGAACATGTCTCAGGAATAAAGTACTTATCACACAAACCCAAGATTTCAGAGTTCAACTCCTCAGAACACAGAAAGGGCCTCATTTGCTTGTGTGCATCTTTAATCTCAGGGAACCTTGAGGGCCATGGGAGATGGAGACAGGAGGCTGTCCGGAAAGTTATACTTTAGTCTTGCTTTTACAGCTGTTAACAACAAGAAACTCTGTCTCAAAAGTGAGTTAGGAGGTAAGGACTGGCAGTCAAAGATGTCTTCTGACCTAAAAAACATGCACTAGGATCAACAGACACAAATGCATACACACATGTGAACAGGAACGCATATCAAATACAAAGATGAAAAAGTTAAGTTTAGATTGTTGATCCAATAATATTGGGGATCATTATCTACTAAAAAGGCATTGAAAATAGTGGTCAAGGTTGAAGGTTTTCCTTCAGATTACTGGAGATCACTTCAGCAGCGGTGCTATTTTGGACAAGGTTCACACTACAGGTAAAAGGTCCCATGACAAGCTCCAAGACCGTGATGACAGCCAAAGCATGCGAAAGGAACGGCGAAAGCAGAAGCTAGGAGAATAAAGCTGCTGGTCCAGAGTGTACTGGCAATAGGCCCCGAAGTCCAGCAGTCTTAGCTGTGACCTGGGAAGGATATAGCTGACAAAAGAATGTTGCTTTCCTTGAGTTTTGAAGCTGGTCGTGAGTTCCAAAGACTCAGGATTACACAAAAAGTCACTAAATAAAGAAACAGCCAGGCGGTGGTTTCAGCTTTCACACATGAATGAACTGTTAAAACAATTTGAAAGTACCACAACTGTGATGGCTTCTGAGAATGCAGGCAGAAGGATGATTAGAAGCAAAAAAAATCAAACAAACAAACAAACAAAAAACAAAAAAATAAACAAAAAACCAAACAAACAAAAAACCTTTTTCATATACTGACCATTGAGAGCATAGTACTCAACAGAATGCCTCCAAAGAGTTCTGACAGAGATAGCACTGTGGGGCCATAGGGACATGCAGGCAGATGAATGGAACAGGAGCACTGACTCCACAAGCATATAATACAAGGTTAAAGCAAATCATATGAAAAAAGCACTGCTATCATTCATGTGTGTGTGTGTGTATGTGAGTGTGAGTGTGTGAGTGTGTGTGTGTTTTAATCAAGAGCTAAATTTTCACCGTTTCTTCTCCATGAGGAAAGGTGGAAGGACAGCAGTTATTAATCATCACCAACTGTTGAAGAATGAATTTAGAGTTATTAGGCCAGGCCTTGTTGCCCATGCCTTTAATCCCAGAACGTGGAAGGCAGGAGGCACAGAGATAGATCTCTTTGATTTCAAGACCAACATGATGCATATAGTGGGATTAATAGCTGTTGGGCACATAATGAGATCCTGTTTCAAAAAATTATTTGTAAATATCTAATGTAAGCTATATTAGGGACTCAGAAATAAAGAATTTAGAAAACATGCTAAGTGTTTTTATATAAATAGTTAAATGATGATCACTTTTAAACATATGTCACAGTGGAGGAACAGATGCAGGAGAATCTGAACAAACCAAGAAAAAGTGTGCTAACATCAACAAAGGTAAGAATGATTCCAACTGCTCCTTCCTTTCCTAAAGAAAATAAGGAAGAGTAAAGATTTTAGATCCCTTAAAGGAGTTAAGGAAATCAAGTATAAATGCAGTTCTCTGGTTTTCAAATATTCTAAAAAGTCAGAATTAAGAAACTATTTCAAAGAATTTTCAATTGTGAAAGTATATTGTCAAAACACTGCTTATTTTACATTCATGCTGATATCTGTACTGCCTTTGAATAAAGGAGTAATCAACTTCACGCAGCACGTGTCCTACATAGTCACATTGCAGCAAATAGGATAATCAGAAATACATATTCTTCTTTAGTTTTATGACAAAAGCCTTGTATTTTGTACTGCATACCAATACACAGGTAAGTGTCACTAGAATGTAATTATGTCACAAACAAACCTCAGTTATCAATAACTTTTATTAAATAATTTTCCTACCTTATGACATAATTAAAATCTTCTGACCTCTTTAATGTCTGTGCAGTTTCTCAATTTGGACAGTTTTGTCCTACTGTATAATTGTTTTCTCTAGAAATCTCCCATTTTAGGGTGAAAGCTTTGTTCTGTAGTGAATGTATTGATTTTATGAAGACGTATCAATCCTGACATGTTTTCCTTTTCCCTTCCTTCCTTCCTTCCTTCCTTCCTTCCTTCCTTCCTTCCTTCCTTCCTTCCTTCCTTCTCTTCTTTCCTTCTTTTTTGTTTTTTGTTTTCTGAAGTGCTAGACATTGAACACAAGGCTTTGGGAGCATTCTACGCAAGCACCCTACCCATAATCTCTACCTTCAGTACTTTTCTCTTTAGTTTTTCTTAAATAGAACATGGTAAGTGTGTATATCACTTCCATGCTGCAAAGCATGATTCTAGAATAAAAATTGGAACAAAAAGCAGAGTGAAGAAAATGACATCATTCTGTATTTCAAAGAATTAGCTGCCTCTCCATTGAGTCTGGAGAGCCTTTGTGGCAGTGGAGGAACACCACGTAGTATTTACTTTCGGCAACTATCATCACAGTGTCTTTTATACCTAACTTGCTAGTGGCAACCACACTAGGTAGTGAATCCAAAACTCTCAAGAGTAAGATGAAGAGAGTCAATATGATTGTAATGGAGACAGCTCTGTGTCACTTTATTATGAAGTTATTTATTCATGGCATTTGTGGTGGTGAGAACTGACTGAGGCCTCCTGCATAATAAGCATAGGCTTTCCTACTGAGCCGCAATCCCAGTCCACTAGTTGGTGGCTCAAATGACCTTCCTGAGTCACCATAGTTGGTGAGTGAAAGCTTTGCGGATTGTAGTAGTCTGGGCTTGCATCCATGGTTTCTTAGTGTCTGCAGCACATCTATCCAGGACCTTCTGACTTTCATGGTTTCCATTGAGAAGTCAGGCATAATTCTGATAGGTTTACCTTTATATGTTACGTGACCATTTTCCTTTGCACCTTTTAATATTCTTTCATTATTCTGTATGTTTTTTGTTTTGATTATTATAGGGCTAGGGGATGTTATTCTTTTGATCCAGTCTATTTGGTGTTCTGTAAGCTTCTTGAACTTCATAGGGATATCCTTCTTTAGGTTGGGAAAGTTTCCTTCTATAATTTTGTTCAATATGTTTTTTGTGCCTTTGAGCTGAAAAACAACAACTTCTTCTTCTTCTTCTTCTTCTTCTTCTTCTTCTTCTTCTTCTTCTTCTTCTTCTTCTTCTTCTTCTTCTTCTTCTTCCCCTATTATTCTTAGTTTTGACCTTTTCATGGTGGCCCAGATTTCCTGAATGTTTTGTGTTAAGAATTTGTTGGATTTAATGTTTTCTTTGACCAAAGATTCTATTTTCTTTATAGTACATTCAGCTCCTGAGATTCTTTCTTCTATCTCTTGTATTCTGTTGGTTGTACTTGTCTCTGTAGTTCCTGTTCATTTACCCAGATTTTCCATATCCAGAATTCCCTTGGTTTGTGTTTTCTTTATTACCTCTATTTCAGTCTTCAAGTCTTAAACTGTTTCTTTCACTTGTTTGATTGTTTTTTTTCATGGGTAGTTTTGGGTTTCTTTGTGGGATTTATTAATTTCTTCCAACTTTGTTTGTCTTCTCTTCAATTTCTTTAAGGGAGTTTTTCACTTCCTCTTTAAAGGTATACATCATTTTCATAAAGTTACATTCAAAGTCATTTTCTTCTACTTCTGGGTTAGGATGATCAAGTCTACCTTTTGTGTGTCCACTGGATTCTGGTGTTACCATGTTGTTTTTTAGGATGTCGGAGGAATTCTTACATAGGCACCTACCCATCTCTTTTTTCCCCCCATCTCTTCCTTCAAATGGGGCCAACAGTGTCTTGGCATGTTGGTACAATCCTTGCTGTGGCTGTCCCTTAGGTCTCCTCAGTATTGGAACAAGCTGTGTTTCAGAGTTCCACAGAGCTTCCAGGCTCTTAGGTCCCCTCAGTATTGGAACAAGCTGTGTTTCAGGGTTCCACGGAGCTTGCAGGTGAACAGGCACCACCTTGGATTTTCTTTGTGGTGAAGAGGATTAATGGAGGTCTCCCACATGCTAAGCCTCATTGGCAACCCATTTATTGGTAGGACCAACACTCTGCTTCAGCCATAGGCAATGCCAAGGAAGTTATATTACAGTTAATATACCGTGAATAAAATAAACAAGAATTTGCTTTATTCCTTTTCAGAGGGCGGGCTTTTAGCATGCAGTGGGAGCTTGATGTGTTCTGTGGGAACTCCAATGTTTCCTGGAAGGGACTACTACCATGCAGTTGCTGCTTGGTTCCCACGTTTATTTCATGCTTCTCACCCCAGAGATAGAGTTTAGGGTGCTTATTTACTGCAGGAGGCTTTCCAATAGCTCTTACCACGGTTGGTGATAGGTCCTGGTGCTGAACTTCTTTGCACTGCCCATGAGCGAGGGACCAGAAGCTAGAACTGAGGGGCTTCTGCAGCTTCCTCAGAAGCACTTGAGGAGAGTACACACCTTGCCCCCTCTCTGGAGCTTTGCCAACCTATCAGTTTGAAATTTTTTGCAGGGGTCTTGTTCTTGGTCTGCTTGCGACTTTTTGTTTTTCATTTTGCTATGCTGCAAAGGGCAGTCACCGTAGACTTAGCTTCCTTGTGTCTAGAATTTTCATCTTCAATGGAATAACTCAAACCTTAGAGAAACTCCTTTAACTTCCATACAAGACGAGTGTGCTCACTTACAATTCTCCTAACACCATTAGTCCAGAGACAAAAGCAACAGCAGCAACACTGTGCTACCACTTTAACACTTCAGCTTGTGAAATTGATTCTGGTTAAGATGCCTTATTGTGTTCAAGATTTAGGTGTTTTGTACACCAATTTATTATAAGTAGAAGCTTTTCATAAATTTGTCTGTATTTGAAGCATACAAAGTCTCAATTAAGAGTTATCCATATATTTGTTGTCTATAAGTCAATATTCACTTTAAATTTTATCCACATTTAGGAACAAAGTATATGTAGTAAAAATATTGGCCTTGGCATTTAATGCTCTTATATTTTACAATTGATAATAACGTATTTTGTTTTTCTACTTTATAGCTAGTCGAAGACTTAAAGACCAGATTTCACTCAGGTATGAATGTCTGGATTTTACAATATACTGAGTATGTAGAGAATACAAAATTCAGAAGCTGCCACCATGTTTTTCTCTGTGTAAGACAATTTCAGCTTCTTAGTTGAAGAATTAGTTGCTAATCAAAGTTGAATATTTATCTGTGGAGCATATAGTTTTAAATACCTGATTATTCCCCTGATACAGCATGAAATGCTGTTAGGACCCCTGTCTGTGGAGGTGATTCAGCTGTAAAGTGCTGGCTGTGCATATGGGAGAATGGGAGATGGATGCCCAGGGTCCACATGAGGCCTGATGGTCTTGTGCGCTTCTCGAATCCTGGTGAGCTTTCATGAGATTGCAGGTGAAGACAGATCATGCCCTGACATTTCTGGATTGCTTGCCTGAGGTTTGCATTCATGAGTGAAAGACCCAGTCAGAAAACTAATGCTTAAGGTTAGGTTCAACTCCTGAGTCTATATTCCTATCACCACACCTACACACTGGCATTTATGTACCTTAAATCACACATACATAGAAATATACAGCACATAACATATTTTGCACATATATGTAAAAGGATCCATTTTCAAGTCATTAATCCTTTTCACTAATTTGTTTGGCTGAGTTTTCTGTGGGAAGAGTGTGAGTAATATGGCAAGGTTCAAGACTCTCCAAGGCTTTGCTAAAGATCACTTCAGAATGGCCTTGTAGACATGCTTCTGTCCAGCAGGTTAATAGCTCCCTCAGTGAGCTCCCCAACTGTGGTGAATCCCAAGGTAGGTGAAGTTAGAAAAACAAACTGGTTGGTCCAGAGCTTAGCAACCAGAAGCCCTGAAATTTGGAGCTCTTAGCTGTAGTTTAGATGGAGTAGTGCAGGAAGGAATGGCCATTGAGTATAAAGAGGATCATCATAGATCCTGATGGTTTTGGTGCATGTTTTTAATCCCAGAACCCGGGAAAGCAGAGACAGGCGAATATGTGAGTTCAAGGCCAGCCTGGTTTACAAGAGCCAGTTCCAGGATAGGCTTCAAAACTACTGAGAAAGTCTGTCTCAAAAAACCAAAAAAGGAAAAAAATTTCATCATGTACTTGTGCACAGACTACCAATAAAGCAGCTTCATATCACCAAAATGTGGTGAATGCTGATATGGTTGGCAGCTTGATGTTTAGACATAGAGTTTATTTCATGTTCTCCCAAAGCAGCTTCATGGGAGAGAGTGTGTGACTAAATGAAATGCCTAAAAAGTTTCTTGACAGAAAATAGGCCAAAGTGCTTTAGGTTTAGAGGAAGAAATGAAATCGGAGCATTAAGTACTTAGAGAACAAAACAATCAGTTCCTGCAACCATCAGAACAAAGTGTGTGGAAAAACTGCCATTCCCCTGTTTTGTGTGCTTGGAAGTGTGTGTGTGTGTGTGTGTGTGTGTGTGTGTGTGTGTGTGTGTGTGTTGTTTTTATCAAGTGCTAAATTTTGTATGTTCTTCTCCATGAGAAAAGGTGGACAGAGAGCAATCATTAATCATCATCAACTGTTGAAGAACGAATTTAGAATTATTTGGCTGGGCCTCTTTGCCCATGCCTTTCATCCCAGAATATGGGAAGCAGGAGGCTTAGATCTCTTTGATTTCAAGACATACATGAAACATATAGTGTGTTAAAAGTTAGTTGGAATACATAATGAGATCCTCTTTCAAAAAATGTTTTTGTAAATATCTAATGTAAGATGTATTAGGGACTCAAAAAATAAAGATTTAGAAAACATGCTTAGTGTTTTGGTATGAATAGTTAAATGATGATCACTTTCAACATATATCACAGTGAAGGAACAATGACAAGAGAGCCAGAGCAGAGAAAGAAAAAACATGTCACCTTCAAAAAAGGTAAGAATGACACCATCTGCTCCTACCTTCTCTGAAGAAAATAAGGAAGAGTAAAGATTTTAATCCACAAAGAGGAATTAAGGAAAACAAGTATAAATCAAGCACTTTCAAGTGTGAAGTATTTTTGTCAAAACATTGCTTATTTTTTTGAAAGTAATTTTATTAAATTATAAAAAGTTTCCATTTACGCCCCTCCTCCCAACGCCCTCTCACTCCCCCCCCTCTTCTCCTCCCTCTTTGTCCCCAAGGGCAGTCAGGGTCTCCTGCCCTGTGGGAAGTCCAAGTTCCTCCCCCCTCCCTCCAGGTCCAGGAAGGTGAGCATCCAAACAGACTGGATCCCAAAAATCCAGTATATGCAGAGGAAACCAGTCTCAGTGTCATTGTCAATGGCTTCTCAGAAAGACTGCAGGCCAGCCACATTCAGAAAATCCGGCCACATTCAGAGAATCTGGTTGGATCACATGCTCGTTCAGTCACGGTCCATCTGGCCTTGGTAAACTCTCATTAGATCCGACCCCTAGTATCAGTGGGTGATAGTATCTCTCGCAGTCCTTCGTCATTTTCTTCCTCCTTCTGCTCCTCATTTGGATCTTGGGGGGCTCAGTTCGGTGCTCCAACGCGGGCCTCCATCTGTATCGCCATCCAACGCCAGATGAAGGATCTATGGTGATAAGCAAAATATTCATCAGTATGGTCACGGGCCAAGGCCGGTTCAGGCACCCTCTCCTCTGTCCAGAGAACAATCTGGGGATCTCTCCTTGGACCTGGGATCCCATATATAATCAAGTTTCCTGTAAACTCTAAAATGACTCCCATAGTTGAAATATATTCTTCCCTGATCCCACATTCATCCTTCCTCCCTTCCCCCCATCTCGGTCAGCCGAGCTTTCTCCATTCCTCCCCTACTCCCTTCTCTCTAACCCTCTCACCTTCCAACAACCCTCCCACCCCCCCCCCCCATGCACCCAAGGTTACCTGGGACTCTTGACTATTTCCTACCTCCTGGCGGATAGCTAGATAATCTTCATCAGGTTCGTCTTCTTATTTAGCTTCTCTAGGATCACGAATTATAGGCTCAAAGACCTTAAATTATGGTTAGAATCCACTTAAGAGTGAATACATACCGTGTTCCTCTTTTTGGGTCTGGCTTACCTCACTCAGTAAAGCGTTTTCTATGTCCATCCATTTGCATGCAAAATTCAAGATGTCATTATTTTTTACCGCTGAGTAAAACTCTAATGTGTATATGTTCCACACCTTTTTTTAACCATTCTTCTATTGAGGGGCACCTAGGCTGTTTCCAGGTTCTGGCTATTACAAATAGTGCTGCTATGAACATAGTTGAACAAACACTTTTGTAGTATGTTTGGGAATCTCTAGGGTATATTCCCAAGAGAGGAATTGCTGGGTCCTGGGGGAGGTTGACTTCCAGTTTCCTGAGAAACCGCCACACTGATTTCCAAAGTGGCTGCACAAGTTTGCATTCCCACCAACAATGGATGAGTGTTCCCCTCACCCCACATCCTCTCCAGCATAGGCTATCGTTGGTGTTTTTGACTTTAGCTATTCTGACAGGTGTAAGATGGTATCTCAAAGTGGTTTTGATTTGCATTTCCCTGATCGCTAAGGAGGTTGAGCATGACCTTAAGTGTCTTCTGGCCATTCGAAGTTCATCTGTTGTGAATTCTCTGTTCAGATCAGTACCCCATTTTTTAATTGGGTTAATTAGAGTTTTAGTGTCTAGTTTCTTGAGTTCTTTGTATATTCTGGAGATCAGACCTTTGTCTGATGAGGGGTTGGTGAAGATCTTCTCCCAGTCAGAAGGCAGCCTTTTTGTCCTACTGACAGTGTCCTTTGCTTTACAGAAGCTTCCCAGTTTCAGTAGATCCCATTTATTCATTGTTTCTCTTATTGTCTGTGCTGCTGGGGTCCTACTTAGGAAGAGGCCTCCTGTGCCTAAATCTTGTAGACTACTTCCCACTTTCTCTTCTATCAGGTTCAAAGTGGACGGATTAATGTTGATGTCTTTAATCCATTTGGACTTGATTTTTGTGCATGGTGATAGATATAGATCTACTTTCATTTTTTTACAGGTTGACATCCAGTTATGCCAGCACCATTTGTTAAAGATGCTTTCCTTCTTCCATTGTATACCTTTAGCTCCCTTGTCGAAAATTAGGTGTTCATACGTTTGTGGGTTAATATCTGGGTCTTCTATTCGATTCCATAGGTCGACTTCTCTGTTCTTATGCCAATACCAAGCTGTTTTCAATACTGTAGCTCTATAATAGAGTTTGAAGTCAGGGATGGTAATGCCTCCAGAAGTTCTTTTATTGTATAAGATTGTTTTGGCTATCCTGGGTTTGTTTTTTTTTTTTTATTTTTTTATGATTGTTTTTTTAGTAAATTTTATTAAATTATAAAAGTTTCCATTTCTGCCCCCCCCTCCCAACACCCTCCCACTCCCCCCACTCCCCCCCTCCTTCCCCTCCGTCCCCCAGGGCAGTCAGGGTTTCCTGCCCTGTGGGAAGCTCCAGCTCCCTCCCCCTCCCTCCAGGTCCAGGAAGGCGAGCGTCCAAACAGACTGGATCCCCAAAATCCAGCATATGCAGAGGAAACAGGTCCCAGTGTCATAGTCAATGGCTTTTCAGAAAGACCCCGGGCCAGCCACAGTCAGAGAATCCGGCCAAATTCCGAGAATCTGGCTAGATCACGTCCTCGTTCAGTCCCAGTCCTACTGGCCCTGGTAAATTCTCATCAGATCCGTTCCCTTGTATCAGTGGGTGATAGCATCCCTCGCAGTACTGATTTCGTCTTTCATGTTCCTCCTCCTTCCGCTCCCCCTCCGGACCTCGGGGGGCTCAATCCGTTGCTCCAATGTGGGCCTCCGACTGCATAGCCGTCCTTCGCCAGACGAAGGATCTATGGTGATAAGCAAAATATACATCAGTATGGTCATGGGCCATGGCCGATTCAGGCACCCTCTCCTCTGTCCAGAGAGCAATCTGGGGGATTTCTCCTTGGACCTGGGATCCCATATATAATCAAGTCTCCTGTAAACCCTAAAATGGCTCCCTTAGTTGAAATATATTGTTCCCTGATCCCATATTCATCCTACCTCCCTCCCCCCCCATCCCCAGCCACCAAGCTTTCCCCGTTCCTCCCCTACTCCCTTCTCTCTAGCCCTCTCCCCCTCCATCGACCCTCCCACCCCCCCCATGCACCCGAGGTTACCTGGGACTCTTGTCTATTTCCTACCTCCTGGTGGATAGCTAAATAATCTTCATCAGGTTCATCTTCTTATTTAGCTTCTCTAGGATCACGAATAATAGGCTCAAAGACCTTTAATTATGGTTAGAATCCACTTATGAGTGAATACATACCGTGTTCCTCTTTTTGGGTCTGGCTTACCTCACTCAGTAAAGCGTTTTCTATTTCCATCCATTTGCATGCAAAATTCAAGATGTCATTGTTTTTAACCGCCGAATAAAACTCTAATGTATATATGTTCCACACCTTTTTTAACCATTCTTCTATTGAGGGGCACCTAGGCTGTTTCCAGGTTCTGGCTATTACAAATAGTGCTGCTATGAACATAGTTGAACAAATGCTTTTGTAGTATGTTAGGGAATCTTTAGGGTATATTCCCAAGAGTGGTATTGCTGGGTCCTGGGGGAGGTTGACTCCCAGTTTCCTGAGAAACCGCCACACTGATTTCCACAGTGGCTGCACGAGTTTGCATTCCCACCAACAATGGATGAGTGTTCCCCTCACCCCACATCCTCTCCAGCATAGGCTATCGTTGGTGTTTTTGACTTTAGCTATTCTGACAGGTGTAAGATGGTATCTCAAAGTGGTTTTGATTTGCATTTCCCTGATCGCTAAGGAGGTTGAGCATGACCTTAAGTGTCTTCTGGCCATTCGAAGTTCATCTGTTGTGAATTCTCTGTTCAGATCAGTACCCCATTTTTTAATTGGGTTAATTAGAGTTTTAGTGTCTAGTTTCTTGAGTTCTTTGTATATTCTGGAGATCAGACCTTTGTCTGATGAGGGGTTGGTGAAGATCTTCTCCCAGTCAGAAGGCAGCCTTTTTGTCCTACTGACAGTGTCCTTTGCTTTACAGAAGCTTCCCAGTTTCAGTAGATCCCATTTATTCATTGTTTCTCTTATTGTCTGTGCTGCTGGGGTCCTACTTAGGAAGAGGCCTCCTGTGCCTAAATCTTGTAGACTACTTCCCACTTTCTCTTCTATCAGGTTCAAAGTGGACGGATTAATGTTGATGTCTTTAATCCATTTGGACTTGATTTTTGTGCATGGTGATAGATATGGATCTACTTTCATTTTTTTACAGGTTGACATCCAGTTATGCCAGCACCATTTGTTAAAGATGCTTTCCTTCTTCCATTGTATACCTTTAGCTCCCTTGTCGAAAATTAGGTGTTCATACGTTTGTGGGTTAATATCTGGGTCTTCTATTCGATTCCATAGGTCGACTTCTCTGTTCTTATGCCAATACCAAGCTGTTTTCAATACTGTAGCTCTATAATAGAGTTTGAAGTCAGGGATGGTAATGCCTCCAGAAGTTCTTTCATTGTATAAGATTGTTTTGGCTATCCTGGGTTTGTTTTTTTTTTATTTTTTTATGATTGTTTTTTTAGTAAATTTTATTAAATTATAAAAGTTTCCATTTCTGCCCCCCCTCCCAACACCCTCCCACTCCCCTCACTCCCCCCCTCCTTCCCCTCCGTCCCCCAGGGCAGTCAGGGTTTCCTGCCCTGTGGGAAGCTCCAGCTCCCTCCCCCTCCCTCCAGGTCCAGGAAGGCGAGCGTCCAAACAGACTGGATCCCCAAAATCCAGCATATGCAGAGGAAACAGGTCCCAGTGTCATAGTCAATGGCTTTTCAGAAAGACCCCGGGCCAGCCACAGTCAGAGAATCCGGCCAAATTCCGAGAATCTGGCTAGATCACGTCCTCGTTCAGTCCCAGTCCTACTGGCCCTGGTAAATTCTCATCAGATCCGTTCCCTTGTATCAGTGGGTGATAGCATCCCTCGCAGTACTGATTTCGTCTTTCATGTTCCTCCTCCTTCCGCTCCCCCTCCGGACCTCGGGGGGCTCAATCCGTTGCTCCAATGTGGGCCTCCGACTGCATAGCCGTCCTTCGCCAGACGAGGATCTATGGTGATAAGCAAAATATACATCAGTATGGTCATGGGCCACGGCCGATTCAGGCACCCTCTCCTCTGTCCAGAGAGCAATCTGGGGGATTTCTCCTTGGACCTGGGATCCCATATATAATCAAGTCTCCTGTAAACCCTAAAATGGCTCCCTTAGTTGAAATATATTGTTCCCTGATCCCATATTCATCCTACCTCCCTCCCCCCCCCATCCCCAGCCACCAAGCTTTCCCCGTTCCTCCCCTACTCCCTTCTCTCTAGCCCTCTCCCCCTCCATCGACCCTCCCACCCCCCCCATGCACCCGAGGTTACCTGGGACTCTTGTCTATTTCCTACCTCCTGGTGGATAGCTAAATAATCTTCATCAGGTTCATCTTCTTATTTAGCTTCTCTAGGATCACGAATAATAGGCTCAAAGACCTTTAATTATGGTTAGAATCCACTTATGAGTGAATACATACCGTGTTCCTCTTTTTGGGTCTGGCTTACCTCACTCAGTAAAGCGTTTTCTATTTCCATCCATTTGCATGCAAAATTCAAGATGTCATTGTTTTTAACCGCCGAATAAAACTCTAATGTATATATGTTCCACACCTTTTTTAACCATTCTTCTATTGAGGGGCACCTAGGCTGTTTCCAGGTTCTGGCTATTACAAATAGTGCTGCTATGAACATAGTTGAACAAATGCTTTTGTAGTATGTTAGGGAATCTTTAGGGTATATTCCCAAGAGTGGTATTGCTGGGTCCTGGGGGAGGTTGACTCCCAGTTTCCTGAGAAACCGCCACACTGATTTCCACAGTGGCTGCACGAGTTTGCATTCCCACCAACAATGGATGAGTGTTCCCCTCACCCCACATCCTCTCCAGCATAGGCTATCGTTGGTGTTTTTGACTTTAGCTATTCTGACAGGTGTAAGATGGTATCTCAAAGTGGTTTTGATTTGCATTTCCCTGATCGCTAAGGAGGTTGAGCATGACCTTAAGTGTCTTCTGGCCATTCTAAGTTCATCTGTTGTGAATTCTCTGTTAAGTTCAGTACCCCATTTTTTAATTGGGTTAATTAGAGTTTTAGTGCCTAGTTTCTTGAGTTCTTTGTATATTCTGGAGATCAGACCTTTGTCTGATGAGGGGTTGGTGAAGATCTTCTCCCAGTCAGAAGGCAGCCTTTTTGTCCTACTGACAGTGTCCTTTGCTTTACAGAAGCTTCCCAGTTTCAGTAGATCCCATTTATTCATTGTTTCTCTTATTGTCTGTGCTGCTGGGGTCCTACTTAGGAAGAGGCCTCCTGTGCCTAAATCTTGTAGACTACTTCCCACTTTCTCTTCTATCAGGTTCAAAGTGGACGGATTAATGTTGATGTCTTTAATCCATTTGGACTTGATTTTTGTGCATGGTGATAGATATAGATCTACTTTCATTTTTTTACAGGTTGACATCCAGTTATGCCAGCACCATTTGTTAAAGATGCTTTCCTTCTTCCATTGTATACCTTTAGCTCCCTTGTCGAAAATTAGGTGTTCATACGTTTGTGGGTTAATATCTGGGTCTTCTATTCGATTCCATAGGTCGACTTCTCTGTTCTTATGCCAATACCAAGCTGTTTTCAATACTGTAGCTCTATAATAGAGTTTGAAGTCAGGGATGGTAATGCCTCCAGAAGTTCTTTTATTGTATAAGATTGTTTTGGCTATCCTGGGTTTTTTGTTTTGCCGTATAAACTTGATTATTGTTCTCTCAAGGTCTGTGAAGAAGTTTGATGGGATTTTGATGGGGATTGCATTGAATCTGTAGATTGCTTTTGGTAGAATTGCCATTTTTACTATGTTGATTCTCCCAATCCAAGAGCAGGGGAGGTCTTTCCATTTTCTGGTATCCTCCTCAATTTCTCTTTTCAAAGGCTTAAAGTTCTTGTCAAATAGGTCTTTCACATCCTTGGTTAGAGTAACCCCAAGATATTTTATGGTGTTTGTGGCTATCGTGAAAGGTGATGTTTCTCTGATTTCCCTCTCCGTTTCTTTATCCTTTGTGTATAGGAGTGCCACTGATTTTTTGGAGTTGATCTTGTATCCTGCCACATTACTAAAGGTGTTTATCAGCTGTAGGAGTTCTTTGGTAGAGTTTTTGGGGTCGCTTAAGTACGCTATCATATCGTCAGCAAATAACGAAAGTTTAACTTCATCCTTTCCAATTCGAATCCCCTTGATCCCCTTATGTTGTCTTATTGCTATTGCTAGAACTTCAAGCACTATATTGAAGAGGTATGGTGAGAGTGGACAGCCTTGTCGTGTTCCTGATTTTAGTGGAAAGGCTTTGAGTTTCTCTCCATTCAATTTGATGTTAGCTGTCGGCTTGCTGTATATTGCTTTTATTATATTTAGGTATGATCCTTGTATCCCCAGTCTCTCCAACACCTTTATCATAAATGGGTGTTGAATTTTGTCAAACGCTTTTTCAGCATCCAATGAAATGATCATATGATTTTTTTCTTTCAGTTTATTTATATGATGGATTACATTGATAGATTTGCGTATGTTGAACCATCCCTGCATCTCTGGGATGAAGCCTACTTGATCATAATGGATGATTTTTCTAATGTGTTCTTGGATTCGGTTTGCCAGTATTTTATTGAGAATTTTCGCATCGATGTTCATGAGTGAGATTGGCCTGTAATTCTCTTTCTTGGTTGTGTCTTTGTGTGGTTTTGGTATTAGGGTGACTGTAGCTTCATAAAAGGAGTTTGGCAGTGACTTTTCTTTTTCTATATTGTGGAATACATTAAGGAGTATAGGTATTAGCTCTTCCTGGAAGTTCTGGTAGAATTCTGCATTGAAACCATCTGGTCCTGGGCTGTTTTTGGTAGGGAGATTTTTGATAACAGCTTCTAGTTCTTCACGACTAACAGGTCTATTTAGATTGTTCACCTGGTCTTGGTTCAACTTTGGTATATGGTACTTATCTAATAAAATGTGCATTTCTTTTACATTTTCCAACTTTGTGGCATATAAACTTTCGTAGTAAGATCTAATGATTCTCTGAATTTCCTCCGTGTCTGTGATTATGTCCCCCTTTTCATTTCTGATCCTATTAATTTGCAAGTTCTCTCTCTGCCGTTTGATTAGTTTGGATAGGGGTTTGTCAATCTTGTTGATTTTCTCCAAGAACCAGCTTTTTGTTTCATTGATTCTTTGGATTGTTTTCTGTGTTTCTATTTTGTTGATTTCAGCCCTCAGTTTGATTATTTCCAGTCTTCTACTCCTCCTGGGTAAATCAGCTTTTTTTTCTAGAGCTTTCAAGTGTGTTGTTAAGTCTCCAATGTGTGCTTTCTCTGTTTTCTTTAGGTGGACACTTAGTGCTATGAACTTTCCTCTTAGCACTGCTTTCATTGTGTCCCATAGGTTTGAATACGTTGTGTCTTTGTTTTCATTATATTCAAGGAAGACTTTAATTTCTTTCTTTATTTCTTCCTTGACCCAGGGGTGATTTAGTAGTTGACTGTTCAACTTCCATGAGTTTGTTGGCTTCCTGGGTGTACCATTGTTGTTGAATTCTAATTTTAATCCATGGTGATCTGACAAGACAGAGGTGGTCACTAATATTTTTTTGTATCTGTGGAAGTTTGCTTTGTTACCAAGTATGTGGTCAATTTTCGAGAAGGTTCCATGGGCTGCAGAGAAGAAGGTATACTCTTTCCTATTTGGGTGGAGTGTTCTATAGATGTCTGTTAAGTCCATTTGATTCAGTACCTCCAGTAAATCTCTTATTTCTCTGTTAGGTTTTTGTGTGATTGACCTGTCCATTGGTGAGAGAGGAGTGTTGAAGTCTCCTACTATTAGTGTGTGTGGTTTGATGACTGCCTTGAGTTCTAGAAGAGTTTCTTTTACATATGTGGGTGCCTTTATATTAGGGGCATAGATATTCAAGATTGAGACTTCTTCCTGATGAATTGTTCCTGTTATGAGTATGAAATGTCCATCTCCATCTCTTCTGATTGATTTTAGTTTGAAGTCGATTTTTTTAGATATTAGAATGGCCACACCCGCTTGTTTCTTAGGACCATTTGCTTGGAAAACCTTTTCCCAACCCTTTACTCTGAGTAGGTGTCTGTCTTTGTGGTTGAGGTGTGTTTCTTGTAGACAGCAGAATGTTGGATCCTGTTTTCGTATCCAATCTCTAAGTCTGTGCCTCTTTATAGGTGAGTTGAGACCATTGATATTAAGTGATATTAATGACCAGTGATCGATGACTCCGGTCATTTTTTTGGGTAGTAGCGTGTATGTGTTTTCCTTCTTTGAGTTGTGCTTGTGAAGGGTCGCTAGATGTCTGAGTTAATGTAGGCAGTGTTGGGAATGTTGGATTCCTTGGGTTGTGATTTTCCTTCTAGTATTCTCTGTAAGGCTGGATTAGTAGCTACGTATTGTTTAAATTTGTTTTTATCCTGGAATATTTTGTTTTCTCCGTTGATAGTGAACAATAGCTTGGCTGGGTAAAGTAGTCTGGGCTTGCATCCATGGTCTCTTATTTTCTGCAGTACCTCTATCCAGGACCTTCTGGCTTTCATGGTTTCCATCGAGAAGTCTGGTGTAAGTCTGATAGGTTTACCTTTATAAGTTACTTGACCTTTTTCCTTTGCAGCTCTCAATATCCTTTCTTTAGTCTGAATGCTTTGTGTTTTGATTATTATATGACGAGGGGATGTTTTTTTCTGATCCAGTCTATTCGGTGTTCTGTATGCTTCTTGAACCTTCATAGGAATATCGTTCTTTATGATGGGAAAGTTTTCTTCTTTAATTTTGTTGAGTATATTTTCTGGACCTTTGAAATGCAATTCTTCTCCTTCTTCTACTCCAGTTATTCTTAGATTTGGTTTTTTAATTGTGTCCCACAGTTCCTGAATGCTTTGTGATGAGAATTTGTTGGATTTGCTGTTTTCTTTGGACAGAGTGTTTAATTTCTCTATGGTGTCCTCAGAGTCTGAGATTCTTTCTTCTATCTCTTGTATTCTATTGGTTAAGCTTGTTTCTCAAGTCTCTGTTCGTTTACCCAGATTTTCCATAGCCAGCCGGCCCTCGGTTCGTGATTTCTTCATTGACTCCATTTCAGTTTTCAAATCTTGAACTGTTTCTATTACCTGTTTGATTGTTTTTTCTTGGTTTCCCAGAATTTCATTTACGGATTTACTCATTTCTTCAAACTTTTTGGTATATTTCTCTTCCATTTCTTTACTCATTTCCTCAATTTTTTTGTTATACTTATCTTCCATTTCTTTACGGCAGATTTTCACCTCCTGTTTAAGTTCCTCTATTATTTTCATAAAGAAGCGCTTAGAGTCGATTTCTTCTATTTCTTCTGGAGTAGGGTGTTCAATTCTTCTAGTTTCGAGCTCCCTGGATTCTGGCGATGTCATGTTGCCTTTCAGGTTGTTGGAGGAAATCTTGTATTAGCTCCTGCCCATCTCCCCCACTCTGGATGAAACTCCTCAGCACTTTCTGGATAGAACTCCTCAGCACTCTCTGGGTAGGACTTCACAGCACTCTCTGGATAGAGCTCCTCAGCCCTCTCTGGGAAGAACTCCTCAGCAGGGCAACAGGGCTAGCTGGTCTTCCCAGGACCCAGGAGACAAAGGGCCCGCAGCAGTGGGGGGAGGGTAGGGGTCCCTTGGAACACCGAAGACCCTGCCGCAGAAGCTGAGGCGGGAAGGGCTGTGCTCCCTTCCTGGACAGGCAGGCAGGCTGCCCAGGCTAGCACCCACTCACCTCTCTGGGAAGAACTGCTCAGCAGGGCACAGGGCTAGCTGGTCTTCCCAGGACTCAGGAGACAAAGGGCCCGCAGCAGTGGGGGGAGGGGTGGGGTCCCTTGGAACACCGAAGACCCTGCTGCAGAAGCTGGGGAGGGGACTGTGCTCTCTTCCTGGGCAGGCAGGCTGCCCCGGTGAGCACCCACTCACCTCTCTGGGAAGAACTGCTCAGCAGGGCAACAGGGCTAGCTGGTCTTCCCCAACATTGCTTATTTAATTTTAATGCTGACATCTGTACTGCCTTTGAATAAATGAGAAAACATCTTTACACAGCACATGTCCTCCATAGTCACATTGCAGTAAATAGGGTTGTCACAAATACAGATTCTCCTTGAGTTTTATGACAAATGTCTTGTATGTTGTACTGCATATCACTACACATCTCACTGCCACTAAAATATAATTACGTCTCAAAAAACCTCAATAATCAATTATTTTCATTAACTAATTTCCTACCTTATGATGTAATTAAATCATCTGAGTTCTTAAATGTCTGTGAAAGTTCTCAGTTTGGAAAGTTTTGGCATACTGTATAATTGTTTTCTTTAGAAATCTCCTATTTTAGGGTGGAAGTGTTTTTTTTTTCACAGTGACTGTATTGATTTTAGGAAGACTTATCAATCCTTATATGTTTTCCTTTTCTTTCTTTTTCTTCTTCCTTTTTCTCAGGCCCTACCTCCCCTTGTTCCCTCCACCCATCCCTAAATCCCTCCCTTCCTCCCTCCCTCCTTTCTTCTCTCTCTCTCTCTCTCTCTCTCTCTCTCTCTCTCTCTCTCTCTCTTTTTCTCTCTCTTTCTTTTCTGAAGTGCTAGAGGTTGAACATAAGGATTTGGGAGCATTCTATGCAAGCACCCTACCCATAATCTCTGCCTTCTCTTTTTGTTAAATAGAACAGGGTAACAATGTATATCATTTCCATGCTGCAAAACATGTTTCAAGAATAAAAATTGAAACAAAAGGCAAAGTGAAGAAAATGACATCATTCTGTATTTCAAAGAATTAGCTGCCTCCCCATTGAGTCTGGAGAGCCTTTGTGGCAGTGGAGGGAACACCACGTAGTATTTACTTTCAGCAACTGTCATCACAGTGTGGCAACCACATTAGGTAGTGAATCCAAAACCCTCTTCCCACAAGAGTAAGATGAAGAGAGTCAATATGATTGTAATGGAGACTGCTCTGTGTCACTTTATTATGAAGTTAGTTGTTCATGGCATTTGTGGTGGTGAGAACTGACTGAGGCCTCCTGCATAATAAGCATAGGCCTTCCTACTGAGCCGCAATCCCAGTCCACTAGTTGGTGGCTCAAATGGCCATCCTGAGACACGGGGCATTCTAAAAAGGCACACTAAGTTTCCTTGACTTTAAACAAGACAAAAATGAATGAACATTTCATGTCTTGTTTGGTTTGTTTATGTTTATTTTAGTTTTTTGAGACAGGGTTTTTCTGTGTGTAGATTTGGAGCCTGCCCTTTAATATATTCTCTACACCAAGCTTGCCTTGAACTCCCATAGAGCGTCCTGCCTCTGTTTCCAAGCACTGGGATTAAAGGTGTGAGCCACCACTGCCTGCCTCCAATGTTTCATTTCTAAAAGCAAACTGCAAGTGTCCAGGGAAGGATTGAGTTTGTTTATTGTTTACATATGAAGACATGTACAATGATTCTATGTCAGAAGGTAGCCCATGGAATTTGCTGCTCCAGTCTCACAGCTGCTTCTCTGCTGATCTCTCACCTGAGGTAGAGCTCGGGGTTATTACTACCAAGGGAGGGATCTTTCCAGTAATTCATTTCAGGGGAAGATGATGCCTGCTATCATGAACATCCTTTAAGCTGCTTATAAGTCTGGAAACACAGATGGAACTCAGGATATTCTTCCCTCAAAAGGGATGAGGAGAGAAAGCCTGTTGCCTGCCTTCCCTTGAGCTGTTATGTAAAGATCTTTGTTCCTCTTCTTTCTTTCTGCAAGGTTTCATCCTGATACAAAAGACAGAAGCCATACATATAGTCCCAGTGGTAGGAATTTTCATGATAAAATGAACAATTTTAACTAAAAGGCTCAACAAGGTTCTTCGTTTCCTTGAAGAACAAAAATATGTATAGGCCCATGGATTTTTTTTTCCATTTTGAATATGTTTTTTTGTTTGTGAGACACAGTTTTATTGTTACATAGTTCTGGCTGTCATGGGAATCACAGGGTGATTGTTTATTTTTAGGTATTATGCTTGATAAATTTAAGTCTTGCTTGATTTGAAATAAACAAAATGGATTAATTCTACTTGAATAAATTTCCTACAAAAGTGTATTTACTCTAGAATAGTCTAGATTAGTCTCAAAAATGAATACTATGTATCTAATCATTTTATATATTATATTTCTTTAGCATTGTAATAAATTTATTTTGATTTTTTTAGAAGTCCATTATAACACTGATCTGAAGCCTTTTTGCAGGTGAGGTCTAAGAATACAATAATACTAAGGAAATTCAAAGATAACAAGCCAATTATTGGTTGTATTCTCAGATAGATACTGATTTATACACTCAATTTTTGCTTTGTTTTCTAATCCCCATAGTATTATCAATGTATTTTAGCCTGAAATATTGTTGTTTTTAGATCATGGACATGAGGTGTATACTCAACCATCATTTCCAAAGTACCAATTCTGTGTTTTGGAAAATGAGCTTACTCATGATAACCACACTCACTATGTCCATCTGACACTCCTTGCCTTTTCAAAATTTTTCTGAAATCAGTTAGTGTACTAGACTTTCATCACACTTATCTTTCTGAGTGCTGACAGAATTTGGGATCTCTCTGCATTATCACACAGTATTACAAGAAGCCAACAAATTACTTTCTTCCTTTGACACCATCTCCATAGAGGCCCTTTGGTCCTGTGTAGCACCCTTTCATAGGTGGTGGAAGATCCCATGCCTTCCTCCTACCACAGTGCTCCATCCATTACTTGTCCATCAATGTGAGCTGTTTTCTACAGTAATGAAGTCTCTGGATCTCAGTAGATTATCTGAATGTAGAGAGCCAAACCATAGCATGACTATTCTGTTTGTGTCTATGAAAGTGGGCTATGTCTTCCCCAACTGTAGGACATGAACATAGAGTAGAAGGCCCTTTCCTTCAGTGATCTGCTCTCTCAGACACTGATTTGGCTGAAAATTAAAGGTGATATGTCAAGCTAGTCCTGTGCTCATCTTAATTGATTGCTTCCATAATAGAGGACAATAGTGTTATCATTTGTGGGGCCATGTACATTGGATGCACATTAATAAATTGCTTATTTACTCCATGTTAAAAGATCCAACGGCATCACAGTTTATGTCCAAAGTGCAGATTCATAATTTACAGTATTTACAGCTGTTCCAAGAAATACCTTGCAAAAAACATGTTACTTTCTACTTGGAATTCTAAACTGTCTCAAGCTAATAACCTGAAATTATCCACCGAGTTTTATTGTTATTCATGTTTTTATCTCATTAAGTTAATAGCAATGCTCATTTGGCATATAAACAAGCTGATTGTGGTTTCAAGATTCACTCATGAATGGACTACTAAGGGACAGCTTGAGCGTCTCCTAGGCCATGGTATCTTGTAAGAGTGCTGGCAGAAGCAGGAATCTATTTTATGGTCCACAAACAAACCTTATGGGAGATAACATCACATGCATTGAGAGCCCACAAAGTAGCATGACAGAGAGGGGTTCTGTGATGCTTTAATAGCAAGGGATGATTTGACAAGTGGAGTCAGGGTACTAATTACATTGAGCACAAGAGTGACCATCAGTTATTACAGTATTAAAAAATGTGTTGAAGAGAAACTAGTGTCTTTGTCATTCTCTCTCTCTCTCTCTCTCTCTCTCTCTCTCTCTCTCTCTCTCTCTCATGTGTTCCTATGCTTTCAGTGGATTAATTTTTGTGGACTAAATTCTTTCCTTTCTTTCACATGTGAAAAAGTTTAAAAGAAAGTATCACTAAACCTAATCAACTGATTGAAGGACAAGTTAATGCTTGACTGTAAATCTCTAATGTATGTTAGGAAATCAAACAACAAATAAAACATTTGGTAAATGTTTTTATATGAATATTAAAATATTACTTTTTAAAATATGCCACAGCAGCATACGACCACCTGCTGGAGAGCTGAAATCAATTCTTAAGAAGTCTATTCAGATCAGTGGAGGTAAGAGTAATCATGAATACTTTGCTGCTACTTCCCTAATTTCAATAGCAACTTAATTCATTCAAAACAGGAACAAAGTAAATAAGATGTAAACGTAATTTCACTTTAAAATTTGCCTCCTAATGTTCTTCACGTTCAAAATTATTTAAGAAATTGTTTTCTGAGAAATTTTAGTATCAAACTATATTATCTCAACCATGTTTGTTTATTTAACGTGAGCCTCTGAGGCACACAGTAATTTTGTATAAATAAAAGGACCTCTAACTAGTCCACAGTATGTGTCTGCTAGAGTTATGTGACAGCAATTTTGCTTGTTATAAAATGAATTTTTCTTTCATTTTTGTAATAAATACATTACATTTATGCTACCTATATATCAGTGTCAATCAAACGTGATTATGTAAAAAACAGAAGTACAGTATTCAATTACTTTCATTAAGGATTTGAGAACTAAATTTAACTACATTTTTATGAGGTTTGTTCCTTTCTATAATTTCTCTATTTAGACATATTAGACAATTCACATATGGTTTTATGTTTATCTTTAATTATCTGCTATTTAATCTGACTATTTCTTGGCATAAAAAATAATAGGCTTGCTCAACTTTTAAAAAATATGGACTTTGGGTCTTGTAGGCAGTGCTGTGTATTGATCATTGCCATTATAAGCATTCTAGACAAGCGCTTGCCCTGTTGGCTATGTCGCCAGCACCTTTTTCCTTTGGTTTATTAGTGTAGGGTATAGTGATACTTGGTTTATATGCTGATAGACATAACTTCCAGAACAATTTGCCACAGTAGGAGGAAGGCTGAGAAAAGAGCATCATTCTGCAGTGGACAGCACTGACTGGTCCATTGAGTCTGGATAAGATTCTAAGAGTGGGAGGAACACTACAGAGTCTGGGCTTTCAGCAGCTGTCACCACAGTGTCTTTCACACCTACCTTGCCTATTGAGAGCACAGCATCAAGCGAATAGGAGTACATGGAGCGTAGAGGGTCTGAAAGAGTCAGTATTATTGTAATGTGAGTGACTGTCCTTTACATTATTTCCACACTGGATTTCCTTTGTGGTGAAGAGGGTTGATGGGGGTCTCCCACGTGCTAAGACTCATTGACAGTCCATTTGTTGATGGGATAAATGCTTTGCCTCAGCCATTGGCAATGCCGAGGAGGTTGGTTATACTGAAGTTTCCATACTGTGAATGAGATAAATAAAAATTTGCTTTATTCCTTTGTAGTGGGCGGGCTGTTAGCATTCAGTGAAAGCTACTCACTTGAAGCTGTGTATGTGTAGACACAAATGTTTCCTGTTAGGTACGACTCCCATGGAATTGCTGCCCGGTCCCCACATTTCTTCCATGCTTCTCGCCCTAGAGATACAGTTCAGGGTGCATAACTACTGCAGGGGGCTTTCCAGTAGCTGAACTTTGCACTGCCTGTGGGTGAGGGACCAGAAGCTAGAACTGAGGGGCTTCTGCAGCTTCCTCAGAAGCACTTGAGGAGTGTACACACAGTGCCCCCTCTCTCTGTAGCCTTACCACCCTGGCATCTGGAAATTCTTTGCCCTTGGTCTACCTGTGTTTTGTAAGTTTTGCCATGCTGCAAAGAGTGGTCCTCATAGACTTAGCTTCCTTGTGTCTGGAATTTTAATTTTCAATGAAATAAGTTCAACTTAATCTTAGAGAGGCTCTTTTCACTTCCATGCAAGATAAGTATGCTCACTTACAATTCTCCTAACACCACTATTCCAGAGACAAAAGCAACAGTAGCAACACTGTGCTACCACGTTAACACTTCAGCTTTTGATACTGATTCTGGTTAAGATGTCAGTTTCTCGGTTTGATAATGCTAATGCTCATGATCATAGGTGTTTTGTACACCAATTTATTATTAGTATTAACTTTTGAGAAAATTGTCTCTGTATTTGAAACTTACATGAGTTGTAAATTAAGAGTTATCTTTGTATTTTTGCCTATAAATCAGTATTCACTTTAAAAACTACGAAGGTTCAAAGTATATGTAGTAATGAAGTATTAGCCTCAGCATTCAATGCTCTTTTTTCTACAGTTGCTTACAACATATTTTGCCTTTCTGCTCTCTAGATAATGGAAGAAATAAAGACCAGCTCTCACTCGGGTAAGAATGTCTGGATTTTAATTACAATGAGTATGTAGAGAATATAAAGTTCAGAAGCTGGCACCATGTTTTCCTCTGTGTAAGACAATTTTTGCTTCTTGATTATTTGCTAATCAAAGCTGAATTATACCTCAGATACAGCATGAAATGCTGTTAAGAGTCCCTGTCTGTGGAGGTGATTCAGCGGGTAAAGTGCTGGCTGTGCATATGGGAGAATGGGAGAAGGAAGCCCAGGGTCCACATGAGGCCTGTTGGTCTTGTGCGCTTCTAGAATCCTGGGGAGCTTATGGTGAGATTGCAGGTGGAGACAGAGCATCCCTCACATTTCCTGGATGGCTTGCCTTGATTGCTGCTAGCCTGGGGCTTGCATTCATGAATGAGATTCAGTCATATAACTATGGCCGAGGGTGAGGGTCGACACCCAAGTCTGTACTCCAATCACCACATCTACACACTGGCATGTATGTATCGGAAATCACACATACTTACAAATACACTGCACATAACATACCATGTACATATATGTAAAAATATTAGTTTTCAGGAAATTAATCCTGTTTACTAGTATGTTTAAGGCAAGTTGCTGGGAAGAGTGTGGGCAAAATGGCAAGGTTCAAAACTCTCCCAGACTTTGCTGAGAGGATCATCTCAGAATGGCCTTATAGACATTCAGCAGGTTTATTTCCCCCTTAATGAGTTCCACCTCTGTGGTGAATCCCAAGGTAGGTGGAAGTTAGAAAAACAAAGTGTTTGTTCTAGAGTTTACCAATCAGAAACCATGAAATTTGGAGCTTTTAGCTGTAGTTCAGATGAAGCAGAGCTGAGGGGACAATGTTGCTCACCAGTGTCCTGTAAAATGACTCAGAAATACCCTTGACTATAAAGAGTTTCAACATATGCATGTGGACACACTATCAAAACATAGCTTCAAGGCACCAAAATATGGTGACTTTTGAGATTGATGGCAACTTAATGCTTAGACAAAGAGTCCATTTCATGTTTTCCCAAAGCAAGCAACTCCTTGGGAGAGTGAGATGAAATGAAATGCCTAATTTTTTTTTATTACAGAAAACAAGCCATGGTGCTTTAGGTTTAGGGGAATAAATGAAATGGGAGCATTAAGTGCTCATAACAATCAGTTACTGCAACCATCAGAACAAGTGTGCGCAAAACCCGCCATTCCCCCCTCTTATGTGTTCGTTTGTGTGTGTGTGTGTGTGTGTGTTGCATGTGTGCATGTGCCTGTTGCATGCTTGGCATATTTCTTTGTGCAGACATGAAGGAAAGAGGAGGACATTGGTGTCTTGTATCATTCTCTAACTTACACACTTGACATAAGATCTCTGACTGACCCTGGAGCTGGTCTGGCAGCCAACAAACCCAAATGGTAGCCTATCTCTTCCACCCACAGTACTGGGGTTACATGCATGTGTCCATGCCCAGTTTTTTATGTGGATGCTGAGGATTCAAACTCAGGTTGATCTGTGTTGGCAGCAAACATTCTTATTGACTGAACCATCTCCCAAACCACTGGCTTTTTAAATTTTTATTTTTAAGTAGAACTATGAGTGAGTCTTCACTGAATGTTACATAGATTGAGACAAGTTGAAACTGCAAAAGCAAAAACTTTTTAAAAAGGGGGTCAACGTTGAATTACATAAATGCAAAAATGTCACTTAGTACACAGATAATAAATCTTTCAACAGAGATGCTCTAAGGACCAAACTCACCCCTCACTGCATGTTTTTATTCTAAAGGCTCTCTAAGAAGGCTGGTGTTCCAGCATCTTCAACAGAGGACAAGGCCAGTACCTCTGGTATTAAGGTAAAATTCTTTGTGAAATTTGTTTTCTTATGAATTTTGTTAAAATGCAGCAGTAGTCTACCTATCACAGTTTTATATGGAAATTTGGTCAGAGAAAAGTGTTTGGTATCAGTGAACCATCCTTTCTATAAATTCCAGTGAGCAGTGAGTCCTTGCAGATAGCAATGACCCAGTAAGAGAAGGAACTGGAAACACAGAAAGTGAAAGATTGCATGCAGTTCTCATATAATAGAAGGTGCTTTGTGCTTGACCAAGGATGGTTTGCAGAAATAAATACACATTAGACTGATTTTGAAAACAACTGTGGTAATACATCTGAATACATTTTAAAGGGTCCAGTTATTGAAGAGGTCCAGGCATCACTCAGGTACCTTTTCTCTCAGCATAATTGCAGAAGGTTTTCTCTTCCCTTGGATATTCTTATTTCAGGATCACATAGAAGAGCATCTCCTCTGTTTGTCTCTTTGTTTCTGTATTATCACTTGCAAGAAATTGTGGAAATTTAGCTATTTGTAATCTGTTCAACCGAGTTTACATTATGAAGAGATTACAGTGTATTTTGTATTTGATTCCACTAGGAGGATATGGAAAACTCTTCCTCCAGGTACACAGTAAGTATTTTTTCCCCAATTAGCCATTAGATGTTAAGATTAAATTACCATATCACAACACTTTGGATTCTGGATATTTTCTCTGTATTTGACAATAATATACACTCTGATTCTTTGTATCACGTTCACACATTTAATATTTTAGGGTTATAATTAGACATTAATGTGTTCATAGTAAAGTGACCTCATCACCGTGAGCTGCTGGAGCTTAGGAATCCTGTTTGTAACCTAGAGCCTTAGAGTAAGGGTTGTGTGAATCAGAAGTTGATATTAATGACTTTTGAATGGGAATCAGCAGAAAAATGGGTTTCTATAAAGCAGTTTCACAGATACTATGGTATGGAGGACACTAGTAAGTGAGAGTTTGTTTATAAGTGGAAAATAATATGCATTTTTCCTCCAAAACATAGAAGAGAAGCACTGATGAAAGGTGGGCTATTAAAATTAGTAATCATCTTATATAAGATTCACAACTTTTAAAATATAGTGAGTTCAGTTTAGTCTCAGTCACAGGGAAAGGCCAAATTTCTCAGTTCATGATTTTCTCAATCTAGCCAGCAAAAATATTTTTTAATTATAGATGATATCTTAGTAATTTATAAATAGCTAAACATAGTAGAAGATATTTCACTTTTAAGTAATAGTTTCTACTTTTCATGTTTCAACACCCTGTCCTGGTAAGGAATAAAGTAGTTTTGAAATTGTGCACCCCCAAATCAAGAGTTCATTTCCCAATCAAACCAGGAAAGTTGATCTTCTGTCTTTTTATTGCAGATGATACAGAAACAAATGTTGTATTCCAAGAAGATCGCTGCAAGAAAAAAGAGGGAGCAAGCAGAGCTAAGTAAATCAGTAATGGACTTAAGTTCCCCAGGAGAGGCACTGCCTGAGTTCTCTCGAAAAAATTCATGTTTGATGGTAATTCCTGTTAATTTGAAAAGTAACATATTTGCTTGTGAGGAGAATGATGACTTTGTGTTTCCAAGTTGCAAATCATGTCAGAGAAGACAAACAAATCCTTGAACATATCTTTCACCTCCTTCAACTCTCATTCCTGGGAATACCCATGCTAGCCTGTCACCTGCTAAGACAGTATTTCTCAATATTTCTAATGCTGTGACCATTTGACACAGTCCTTCATGCACTGATCCTGACTGTAATACAATTTTCGCTGCTCTTTCATAACTGTAATTTTTCTAATGTGACAAATCGTGATGTTGATAACTGTGTTTTCAGAAGGCCTTAGATGACCTCTGTAAAAAGGTCCTGTGATCCCCAAATGGGTTCACAGGTTGAGAATCCCTGTTCTAAGGGGTGAGTGATAACACATTAGACCATGGAAACAAAAATCAGAAAGTGAGTAACTTTTATCACAGTTGTGGAGGACTCATAGAATACAGAGAATAAATAAAAAAGACTCCTGGAGCCATAACTGTCAACATGAGTGTACCTAACATACATACAATGTTTTAAACTGATTTATTGTATGTGTATAAATATTTTGCATGCATTCTCTCGGTTCACCTTGTGTGTGTGTGTGCTGCCCACGGACACCCAAGACAACATTCAATCCCTTGGAATTGGTGTTGCAGAGGGTTATCAGCCTATGTGTGGGTGCTGTAATCAAGTCCAGGTCTCTGCAAGAGGAACAAGTGTCATAAACTACTGAGCCATATTTCCTGTCCCCAGAATGAATATGTTTGATTCACAAATAATTAAGAGTATATCATAAGTAGAAATGAGTGTCAGTCTCAGGATGTTTGCTAACTTCCTAGCCCTGGGCCTCATCAGTCTGCCAGTATGACACATTGAAATCCAGAGAACACAGAGGCAGGACAAACAGCAATAGGAGGCTGGGCATGTTGGTGCACACCTTTAATACCTGCACTCATGAGGCAGAGTCTGACTGTTCTCTGTCAGTTCAAGGACACCCTGGTCTCTATGTATTTGAAGGATGTGGGCGGCAAGGAACGTGTGCACCAAGCTCAAGTGTGGAGGTCATAGGGTAATATTTATAGGAGTCAGTTTTCTTATTTCAGGCTCAGGTATCAAATTCAAGTTGTCAGTCATACTGGCAAGTGCCTTCATCCATTTAACCATCACACTGGCTCTCTGATTTACACTTTGACTGAAATTTTTTACCATTCACACACACACCACCCCTAGCACCATCACCACCACCAGAACAACAACAACAAAAAGAACATCAAGAAGAGAAAGAGAGTGGCAGAGAGAGAAGGGATATCATGTGTTTGAATACTTTGTTACTATTTAGGAGATTGTTTAACCTTTGGGATATGGTCTGGTTAGCAGAAGGTTTTCTGTGGTGGGTCTTAATGGTTATCACTACTTCTGGAACCAGTTCTGAGTTGTCTGCTTCCCTGTCTACCAGCATGTGAGAAGCAATAGACCATTGCCACAGACAAAGCCTCCCTGTTTGCTTCCCTACTTCAACTGCTGCAGGGAAAGTCAGTCAGTTTGAGCAGGGAAGGCAAACAGTAGTTCCCTGTAGCCATGAGCCTTCCTTCCTTCCTTAAATAATCTCTGTCAGATATTTTGTCACAGTAGTTATAAAAGTAATAGCCTTCTTTGTTTTTTATTCATTTTACTTTTTTCTTTTATTTTAAGACAATCTTTTATTTTACATACCAATCCCAATTTCCTCTCCCTCCCTTCCTCCTGCTCCCCCTAACTCCCCACCACCCCACTCCCCACCACCTCACTCCCCATTCATTCCTCATAGAGGATGAGGGAGTCAACAAAGTGTGTCATATCCCTTGAGGCAGGACCAAGGCCATCCTCCCTGTATCTAGGCTGAGCAATGTATCCCTCCATAGGGAATGGGTTCCAAAAAGCCAGTTCACACACTAAGGGTAAATAAATCCTGGTCCAAATCTTGGTCCCACTGCCAGAGAACCCACAAAACTGACCAAACCATAGGACTGTCACCCACATTCAGAGGGCCTTGTTTGTTCTGATGCCAGTTCCGTAGTTGTCAGTCAAGAACCAGTGAGTCCCCACAACCTTGGGTCAGCTGTTTCTGTGGTTTTTTTTCTATAATCGACCTCATACTTGATCACGAAGCAAATCTCAACAGATAAAAAAAGTTAATAAGCCCATGTCTTCTCGGTTCACTTATGGGTTAAAGTTAGAATTCAACAATACTAATTGCAAAAATCCCACATACTCATGGAAACTGAACAATTCTCAACAGAATTTCCCCTGGGTCAAGGAAAAAACATAAAGGAAACCTTCCTAGAATTTAATGAAAATGAATGCATGACATACCCTATTCTTTGGGATACTTTGAAAGCAGTACTAAGAGAAAAATTCATAGCACTAAGTGCTTACATAAAGAACCTGGAGAAATCTCACATTAGCATCTTAACAGCACACCTGAAAGCTCTAGAACAAAAAAAGCAAACTCACCCAGGAGGAGTAGACCCCAGGAAATAATCAATTTGAGGACTAAAATCAATAAAATAGAAACAAAATAAATGAAACAAAGTGTCATTGGGAAAAGAAATGCTTTTTTGAGAAAATCAAGATAGACAAACCCTTGTTCAAACCAATCAAAAGAAAGAGAGACAAAATCCAAATTAACAAAATCAGAAATGAAAAGGGAGACATAACATCAGACACTGAGGAAATCCAGAGAATCATGAGGTCTTACTTCAAAAACCTGTATTCGAGAAAAGTGGAAAATGTAAAGGAAATGGGCAATTTTCCTTTGTGTTTTAAACCCCTCAGAAGGTATAAAGCAAGCAGAAGAGCTAGCTCTGTTTCTAGACCCTACTTACACCAATTGCCAGTTTCCATTACAAATGGCTGACAACTAGCTAATTACCTTGAACCATCTAAGTTCAACATTAGGAGAGACAGGGGCAGACTTGACATAATTATTACACTTAATGAAACCATTAGTAACTAATTTTAATTTAGTCAGAACCAAACTCAAATGTTCTTTCTTTTAAGCCTAATCCAATTTGGTTTCTAAATTAATATTAGCTGTTATGTATGATCAAAGTGAGTAATTGGTAAAGGGAGGTCTTAGCAGGGAGACAGATCTCAAGTGATTTTAATAAACGGACATTCAGTTGCCAGACATCTTCCAAGATTTCAGTGAAAAAATCATTAGCATATAAATTGACATGATTAATACAAATGGAACTGTTAGACTAATGTAGAAATTTTAGGCTGATACAGAAAGTAAATGGTAATGTAACGAGTGTGGCGACCACAGAGTGTTGCCCTTGACATGAAGGGAGCAACATCTTGGATATGCCAAGGATTAGAATACAGACCACAATATCACTGACAGAAATGAGATCTTAGCATATTCTTTTTTTTTTCTTAGCATATTCTTGAGGCAAATAAAGTGAAAGGACAGTTGTTTCTATCCTTCAAAGATGTGACTGAAATAAAAGCAGACATCACTTTTATGATGTTAGATGTACATAAAACCATATTAACACATGAGTTTTCCAGAACCCATTACCTGGTGATTGCAGTGTATTGTAATGAGTATAAAATCACCACCTGATCTAGATAATATCGATTCCCCATGCTAACAGAATACTAAGTAGAAGTCTTCATGAAGAGCTACAGTCAGACACACTGATAAATGACACAGGCTCCAAAGGCACAAAGATGATGCTTAGCTTAGGAGAAAGAAAAATCTCACATCACAATGAGTTTTTCTCCATTTTCATTCTGAACTGATAAAAACCAATCTCTAGCTCTGTCTCTGTTTCTTTCTCCTCTCTCTCTCTCTCTCTCTCTCTCTCTCTCTCTCTCTCTCTCACACACACACACACACACACACACACTACTTTGCATTACAAAGCTAGAACACACACACAGACACAGAGAGAGGCATACACACACACATGCCAGCAGTTCAGAGTCCTTACATTGAAATCCTATTGATCTGAGTTCCATCCCAGAGAACACAACAAACAACAAGTGTCTCACATATGTAATCCCAACATCCCTAAATCCAGATTGGAGGCTGAGAGAGTAGAACAGCTCTGACACCTACAAACGAGCCAGACTGGAATGCACAGAGGCTCAGAAACATTGAGAGACCCTGTCTCACCCAATGAAAGCAGAGAACCACCTCCTGAAGGTTATCTTCTGCCCTTCACACACACACACACACACACACACACACACACACACACACACTCTAGCAGAGCACAAACTGGCATATTAAATCAAGCACATAAACACACACACACACACACTCCAATAATAATTTTTAGAATGATACAGAATTTATTACTCAGATAATAAACAGTGTCGATATATTCATTGGTGCTCCTGCTGTGTAACTAGCAAATAAGGAAAATATTTTCAGGGTCTTCTCAGTCATCTTCAGAGTTTCTGTTTTCCATGTGGCATATATCCTGGAAAACTATACTTGTACCATGTGACCCTTTCATTCCCTTTTTATAACTGGCTTAAGCATACTTAGTTAATGATGGAGCAATGAGAGAAACATACGGCTTGTGAAAATGTGCCTAAGGCTCACAGATATCTCGAGCTTTGATGTGTTCAAGTTCATCATTCTCAAGGAAACCAATGAACTGAACATTTTTACATGGTGCACTTGAGCAGTTTGGACATGCATGTAGGATGTGTACTTCCTCATCTGTTTTCCTTTGACAAATGATGCTTCTTAAGCTATTTTGTTTAATCATCTCCATGTTACATTGTTTGATGATGTTAGGTAAGCCTTGGAACGTTTGAGTTTTTCACATAAGTAGCACAAAGTCTTCTCAAACCTGGTACAGAAAGGTAAACATAGAGTGCTAAGTTAGGAATCTCCCTGAGATGTCATGAACGATTTCGAGGTAGCATCATTATTTGTAATTGAAATAAAAGTTGGTGAGGCTCCCCTTCTGACAAACAGCATCAAATGCATTTTCAAAACTGGTACTTCCTAAATGTATCTAATTAAATCAGGTGGTGTTCCATGTATCCTATCTAAGCAAACATTATGGAATTGTCTCAACTCTTTTGGCATAATCTACTGCAAAGTACCCCTTCAGCCCTTCAAATGGATCCTTCAGGCTCTGTCCATGTCATTGGATGATGGTTATATTATTTTCTATTGATGTAATAAAACACCATGCCCAAAGCAACATCTAGAATGAAGTGTTTATTCAGAGTGTGGCACATGGTTCCAATGGGATACATACAGTTTCATCACCATGATTCAGGCCGGCAGGCATGGTGCTGTCGCAGCAGCTGACAGTTACATTTAACTCTATAGAAGAACCCGAGAGCTCACTAGAAATAGCACCAGTCTTCTGAAACCCAAGACCACACAACTACTCCAACAAGGCCACACCTCCTAACCTTCCCCACAAATAGTTCCACTACCTGGAAACCAACATTCAAATATATGAGCCCATGAGTCTGTTCTTATTCAAGCTACCACAGAGATGTTGGAACAGACCAATACATTCATCAGCCATATGTGAAAAACAGTCATAGCTAAGGAGTAAGAATTTGGATGGCATCTCCCAGAACCCTTACTTCAGCTCTATAGTTCCCATCTGCTGTGGGTAGTGGCACACTTTATTCCTGCATTTCAGAAGTCGCCCTCACTATTCTATTATCCCGGGAACCTAATGGGCAGTTGTGAAAGCCATGGGGAGAGCATTAGTGTGGTGCAGAAGAGAGAGATTCTTTTTGTTTCCAAAGCCCTGGATTGTGACATTATCTTAATCTGGATGGAATGTAAAATCCTTGTCCTAAAGACAGGAGAGGACACATTGTGTCTTTTTTATTCATCTTCCCATTACAGAGAGATAGCAAAGAACAATATAAAAGAAGGCATAAAGCTGAGCAGGTCCCCTTTCAAGATTCTCAAACTCTGGGCCTTTGACTAAAACAGAATGAAAGCAAAAGTTTAAGGATATCAGTGGTTATGTGATAAAATTAGCCTGAGCAAACAAACATTTGGGGACTATAAATCAAGACCCTGACATTAACAGATAAGTTCTAAAATGAATAACAATAAGTGAAATTTTCAATGAAATCTAACATCTCAAAATTTCCTTAAAGGTTGAAAAAAAGAAGGAAGAAGGCTTCCTTCCTCCAGTTTATGAGCATGACATCGTGCCCCAGCCTCCTGCCAACGCTGGCTCAACATCAACATCTCATGCTACTAACAGAGGTGACAATCTTCAGGCATCTCAGGAAATTACTGTTCACAACACCACCGTGGATCACACACATTCTTTAGTTACTTACACTGGGCATGCAAGGGGAAGAACACATGCTGACCCTGCGCTTGCTCCTGGTAGCCACAGTGGTGACACCATGGACCCTGTGCAACATTCTGACCCTGTTCTTGATACCTGCTTAGAAGAGAACAGTGTCTTAGCTTCACTACTGATCAGGAATCTGCTCTTGTTTGTATCCCAGGTGAAGCATTGGATCCTCCTCAGAACTCAAATTTGCGGGTTTTTGATACAGATCCCACTGAATTCCCCTATTATGCAATAAATACTCACCCTGAAGTTTTTTCAATTTGGGCAGCGACCACATCATTGCTCTTCCTCACATCATCAATATGGTTGCTGAAATTTGTGAATTTGGTGATAACGTGGGTATTGAACCTTATTTAGCAATCCTGCACAGTTAAAGTTACAAGGAGATTAACAAGGTAAGTTAGACCATAACAATGACTTAAAATAGATAAATATTTCTGTGCTAGAAATCCAATTCTCTTTGGCTCTAATATGCATGATAAATACATTTCATACTTTGTATAGGACTCTTTAGATATTACCTAAAACTAGAAAAAATGATTATCTTTTCCAGTCATATTGAAAATGCATCACATAAAATTAACAAAATCAGTTTAGTCCAACCAAACTGATCAAGTAAAGTTAGTAAGATCACAGTTGTCTCCCATGCTGGAATGAGGAAATTATTTTCACTCTTAATGTGAAACTTGTATTTTCTGAATGACTAAGCTGGGAAATGTAACTGTTAGATATTAGTTTCTATTTTTCTGTGTCCATACACTGTGACTTATGTAGACAGCATCGTTTTGTAAAAAACATCCCAAAAGAAACAACCTCTGAGAATAAAAACCAATGAAACAAGACTCCACCTTCTCACCATTCTCAATACAGTGATATTCATTGTGACATGACACTACATAGGATTCTACTGGTGATGCCTCTGTTACTGCTGATCCTGACGATGCCGCCCATGATGTTCTTGATACTACTGATCATTCTTGTTTTTCTTTCTAGTTTCCACTGAAGCACCTACGAGGAACTACTGATATCTACTGACAGTCTGTCAGAAATATTTTATAAAATTTAGAAATTTTTATGTTTGATTTCTTTGAAAATTGAATTTTGTATATAATTTTGTAATAGCATCATTAAAATGTATTATGAAAACATTTTAAACTGTTTCTTTGTGTTTCACAAGCTGATGGCATGACCTCTTGGTGACATGTTTAAGGAGAAAGCTTCTATTATAGCTATCAGAGTTTGAACAGAAAGAGGCATATCAAATCACCCAGAGCAGAAATAGATGTTGGCTGAACATAGTTAACTGCACCTGCCTATGACAGAAGCAGAAGCAGAGCAGAGAGCCAGAGGGAGAGAGACACAGGAGGAGACACAGAGGCAGAGGAACATAGAGACAGGAGGAGACAGAGAGATAGCTTCAGAAAAAGAATGAGAAGCTGGGATAGGGTGCTTCTGAACTAGAGGGAGTTTAGGGTAGGGGAGCAGGGTAGAAGACCTAGACCATGAGCATGGACTCTGAAATGTACAGTGGGTACTTGTGCTCCTGGAGGAGCTGGGAGGCTAGTCTGTACGTTATTATAGTAATAGACACCACAGGTAGTCAATTTTTCCTACTGCCAGTGAGAAGAGAAATGACACCTTTGAGAAGAGGAGGTAGCTTCACAAGATTTTAAGGAATGTTGGATTTATCTACCCTCCAGAAATCCTCCAAAGTCCAGGTTAAGGCCGTTTCTGGGTGTCTGGGCCAGCAATGGCAGTTTTGGAAACTGGAGTTCAATTTTAGTGGATTTTTCCAAGGCACAAACCAGCCTTGTTGAGGTTTCCATACTCAAACTGCTCTCACATGAGTAAAAACACCACCTAAACTGCTCTATTGGCCTTAAAACCCATGGAGTTAAAGTGTGACTGCTTACGTACATTTCCCTTTTCTTTAATTTTTATGACATCCCATGCCTTAGAATCGTTAATGAAGGCTTTGGAGCATAATACTGGACAGGAGATTCAGGACTTACAGAAGGCAATGGTGAGCAGATTTACTAAGATTGAGGAAATCATAGACTCTGATGAACAGGAGTAAAAGGTAGAAAGGCAACATTCACCTCAAAAAACTCTCAGTCTACATAGAGTTATACCTGCCTTTCCATTAATAACATCAGAAAAGATAACCAGCTCCAAAACCCCTAAGGTCATGAAAGAACATACATGGGAGCCTATACGTATGAATGATCTGAAAGAATTTAAACAAGCAATTGTGAATTATGGACTACATTCATCCTTTGTTAGGGAGATGTTAAAATCCTGGGCTCTGAGCAGCAGGGCCACCCCTCAAGATTGGAACCAGTTCACGTCAACTGTCCTAGAGAATGGACCTTTATGGCATTTCAAATGCCTATTCAAACAAGAGGTCAGACTTTTACAACAACAAGAATCAGCGAAAGGAATTGAGGTTTCACGAGATCAAATTCTAGGGGAAGGACTTTACTCTGATCCTCAGGAACAAGCTCTTTATAATGAAAACATTTTATCCATATGTGCTACAGCAGCTCTAAGGGCCTGGGACAGGGTTCAAGACTCAGGTCAGAGAGTAGAATCGTATGTCAGGGTCAAACAGTATCAGAGAGAACCCTTTAGTGACTTTTTACGACTAACTAAGGCTGTACAAATAGGGATACCTGATCCAGAAGCAAGAAATATAGTAATTGAGTCTTTGGCTTATGAGAATGCCAATGTAGAATGCAAAAGGATCCTGGGGCCTTTAAAGCTCAGATCAGCACCTTTGGATGAATGGGTTTTACATACAATGAATGTTGATACATTTGATTATGACAATGAAACATGGGTGCAAGAAGCAATTTCCAAAGGTAAAAGGAGACATCAGATTACAAAATGCTTTCATTGTGGCAAAATGGGACACATGAAAAGGGACTGCAGACAATGGAATTCCAGGAATAATGCCTCTTCTAGGAATAACAGGAATAGGAGGACTCAGCCTTCAGGTTTATGTAGGAGATGTGGAAAGGGCAGGCATTGGATGAATGAGTGTTGGTCAACAAGAGATAAACAGGGCAACCCGTTGCCATTGGGAAACTCAATAGGGGGCCTCTCGAAGGCCCCCATGGCAAATATGGTCCAGTCATTTCCGATCACTGCAGAGAACATGCCTCTTCAGGGAAATTAGAATGCCCCATGCCTACTGTTAAAAGCAATAACGGCCTGAAGGATGAGTTAAATGTGGTGAATGAATCAAGAAATCTAAGAGGACAAAGTAAATGCATGTTCTGGCAGACTTCTATAAATGAACAAAGACCACAGCTAAGAGTGTGTGTAAATGGCAAATTTATTACTGGCTTACTGGACACAGGTGCAGATGTAAGTATCATTACTTCAGAATCTTGGCATCCGCATTGGCCTCTTCAGGAGGTAGATATTCAGTTCTTAGGAATTGGAACCCTATCTTGAGTAAGACAAAGCACGAAATGGGTCAATTATATAGATCCAGATGGACAAATAGGAAAACTAAGGCCATATGTAGCAAATATTGCAGTGAATTTATGGGGCCGTGACCTATTGCAGCAATGGAATACCGAAATTAGCATTCCTGCTGCTTCCAGAGCCTATATTTCTGAGGACAATATTACAAGATATTACAGATGGCGGAAACCAGCCATTAGAGCTATACAAGAACACAACACAATTGATGGCCCTTCAGAGGTACCAACAGCCATGCCTTTACAATGGTTGACTGAGAAACCAATATGGACTAAACAGTGGCCTTTAGCTGAGGAAAAGTTACAGGCTTTAGAACAGCTGGTACAAGAGCAATTAGATGCTGGACATATAGAAGAATCTACCAGCCCATGGAACTCTCCTGTATTTGTTGTTAAGAAAAAAATCTGGTAAATGGAGAATGGTGACAGATCTTAGAGCTATCAACAAGGTTATTCAACCTATGGGCCCTCTGCAATCTGGAATTCCTCTGCCCTCCCTGTTACCAAAGGGATGGCCTCTTATAGTTATTGATCTAAAAGATTGTTTCTTCACTATACCATTACAAGAAAAAGATAGAGAAAAGTTTGCCTAACAATGCCTACCTATAATAACTCTCAGTCTGCAAGGAGGTACCAGTGTACCGTCCTCCCACAGGTAATGTTAAACTCTCCCACCCTGTGCCAATATTTTGTAAGCCAACCATTGAAAATTATATGCAAACAATTTCCTAAGTCCATAATATATCACTATATGGATGATATCCTGATATCTGTTCAAAACAAAGACACCTTAGAAAGGCTGTTTGAAGAAGTAAAAATAGTATTACCTAAATGGGGATTGCAAATTGCTCCTGAAAATATTCAGAGAGGAGATTCTATTAATTATTTAGGTTATAAAATAGGTTTGCAAAGAATTAAAACTCAAAAGGCACAAATCAGGAGAGACCGGTTACGAACTCTTAATGACTTTCAAAGATTATTAGGAGACATTTCCAGTCTACAATCAGCTGTTGGGATAACACCTGATCTAATAATTCATTTAAACAAAACCTTAGATGGTGACAAAGATTTGAATAGTCCCAGAGAGTTAACAGCTGAAGCAGAAAAGGAACTGATGAAAAATTACAGGAGGCTCATGTAGATAGGGTGGATCCAAATCTTAGTTGTATTCTAGTCATATTGCCTTCCAGAATTTCTCTTACAGGAATTTTAATGCAGAGGGAAGATACTATTTTAGAATGGATCTTTTTACCACACAAACCAAGTAAAAAATTAAAAACTTATGTGGAAAAAGTCTTTGAATTGAATATAAAAGGAAAATTGAGACTTCGTCAATTAGCAGGTATAGACCCAGCAGAAATTATAGTGCCTTTCACTGCTGATGAGATAAAAAAGTTGTGGGAAGACAATGAACCATGGCAAAGAGCTTGTGCTAATTTTTTTGGGAGAAATCAATAACAATTACCCCAAAAGCAAGAGACTTAACTTTATAAAGAGAACTTCTTGGATCCTCCCTCGAATTGTCTGTGATGCTCCAATAACCGGAGCCCATACATTTTATACTGATGCTAATAAATCAGGGAAAGCAGGTTACAAATCAGAAGAATTGAGTAAAGTGGAACAAAGTCCTTATGATTCTGTTCAGAAAGCAGAATTATATGCCATCCTTATGGTGCTTAGGGATTTTAAAGAACCTCTTAATATAATTACTGACTCACAATATGCAGAAAGAGTTATTTTGCATATTGAAACTGCTGAATTTACACCTGATGATACAGAACTGACCTCATTGTTTATCCAGGTACAAGACATGATCAGGAACAGGCTCTGCCCTATGTATATAATGCATATCTGATCCCATACGGGTCTGCCAGGTCCTCTAGCACAAGGTAATACAGATATTGATCAATTATTGATTGGTAGTGTGCTGCAAGCATCTGAATTTCATAAAAAACATCATATCAATAGCAAAGGCTTGAAAAAAGAGTTTTCTATTACATGACAACAAGTTAAGGAGATTGTAAAGAAATGCCCTACTTGCTCTTTTTTTTAAGTTTATTAAATTATAAAAGTTTCCATTTCTGCCCCTCCTCCCAACACCCTCCCACTTCCTCCACTCCCTCTTCTCCTCCCTCTCCATCCCTAAGAGTAGTCAGGGTTTCCTGCCCTGTGGGAAGTTCAAGTTCCTCCCCCCTCCCTCCAGGTCCAGGAAGGTGAATATCCAAACAGACTGGATCCCAAAAATCCAGTATATGCAGAGGAAACAAGTCCCAGTGTCATTGTCAATGGCTTTTCAGAAAGACTCCGGGCCAGCCACATCCAGAGAATCCGGCCACATTCAGAGAATCTGGTTAGATCACGTGCTCATTCAGTTCCAGTCCAGCTGGCCTTGGTGAACTCTCATTAGATCAGTCCCCTTGTATCAGTGGGTGATGGCGCCCATCGCAGTCCTGATTTCTTTTTTCATTTTCTTCATCCTTCTGCTCCTCATTTGGACCATGGAGGGCTCCGTCCGGTGCTCCAATATGGGTCTCCGTCTGTATCGCCATCCAATGTCGGATGAAGGTTTCCTCTGCTCTTGCCTTCTTTGTTCACGTTCTCCTTCCTTCTGCCTCTCGTTTGGACCTAGGGAGCTAGGTCCAGTGTTTCGACGTGGGTCTCCGCCTCCATCTCCCTCCATCGCCAGATTAGGGTTCTATGGTGATATGCAAAATGTTCATCAGTATGGTTGCGGGCCAAGGCCGGTTCAGGCACCCTCTCCTCTGTCCAGAGAACAATCTGGGGATCTCTCCTTGGACCTGGGATCCCCTTTATACTCAAGTCTCCTGTAAACCCTAAAATGACTCCCTTAGTTGAGGTATATACTTCCCTGATCCCATATCTATCCATTCTCCCTCCCCCCCATCCCAGTCCCCCGATCTTTCCCCATTCCTCCCCTACTCCCTTCTCTCTAACCCTCTCCCCTTCCAACAGCCCCCCCCACCCCCCATGCACCCGAGGTTACCTGGCACTCTTGTCTATTTCAAATCTCCAGGAAGATAGCTACATGATTTTCGTCAGGTTCACCTTCTTATTTAGCTTCTCTAGGATCACGAATAATAGGCTCAAAGACCTTTAATTATGGTTAGAATCCACTTATGAGTGAATACATACCATATTCCTCTTTTTGGGTCTGGCTTACCTCACTCAGTAAAGCGTTTTCTATTTCCATCCATTTGCATGCAAAATTCAAGATGTCATTGTTTTTTACCGCTGAGTAAAACTCTAATGTGTATATGTTCCACACCTTTTTAAACCATTCTTCTATTGAGGAACACCTAGGCTGTTTCCAGGTTCTGGCTATTACAAATAGTGCAGCTATGAACATAGTTGAACAAATACTTTTGTAGTATGATAGGGCATCTCTTGGGTATATTCATTGCCTGCAGGGACTAATCCAAAGGGTATTAAAAGGAATGAAATTTGGCAGATGGATGTGTTTCACTTTCCAGAATTTGGCAAATTAAAATATGTACATCACACCATTGACACGTACTCAGGTTTCCAATGGACAACTGCTTTAAGCTCAGAAAAAGCCGATTCAGTAATCACTCATTTATTAGAAGTTATGGCCATCATGGGTATACCTACACAGATAAAGACGGATAATGGTCCAGCTTATGTTTCTAGGAAAATGATACGATTTTTTGCTTATTATAATATTAAGCATGTTACAGGTATACCATACAATCCTACAGGTCAAGCAGTTATAGAAAGATCAAATCGAACTATAAGAGATATGTTGAACAAACAGAAAGGGGTGGAAAATACCCCCAGGAATAGGTTACATAATTCTTTATTAACCTTGAATTTTCTCAATGCTAATGAGAAGGGGACAACAGCTGCAGAAAGACATTGGATATTGGAAAAGTCTGCTGAATTAAATCAACCAATTTATTTCAAGGATGTGCTGACCTCACAGTGGAAGCCAGGAGATGTGCTGCGTTGGGGAAGGGGTTTTGCTCTTGTTTCCACAGGAGAAGAAAAATTGTGGATACCATCAAAATTAATAAAGGTTAGATCTGAAAAGAAGAAACTTCTTGGAACAGAGAAATGACAGCATCTACAATGATGATGACCATACAGGTGGTAGGAAAAACATCAAATGGGGCAGGGTTCTGTTCTTGTCTCCACAGGAAAACACATCTTTGAAAAATTCAAAGGACCCTGGATGTTTGAATACTGACAGATGGAAAAATAACTACCCAATATGGATTATCAAGAAAACTGAATAGGTTCTGTGAGTATGAAGCTCTGGAATATACTAAATCATATTTCTGAATTTATAGAGCTGGTTTTGGAGTTCGACTTTTGGCTCGGTCCCTCTCTAATTCCAAGCCTGTTGTTAGGAGAAAAACCCAGAGTTTCTTGAGTTTCTGTCTTATGTCAAGAGCCATGATATGAGACAGAAAGAAATATGAGTTTAGAAAACATCTTTGCTTTACTTCATATCTATCATACTTTTCATTGAATATGTTTATATATGTCTATATAATTAATGTTGAAGTTTTCCACAATGAACAATGAGTTCTTTCTGCACTGACATTTGAAGATTTCAGGAAGAAGATGGGACCCCCATGACAACAACTCCAGTCGGTTGATATGACGTCATGATACTGATAGTGCTACTACAAGTCCTGTTTCGGGGATCAGCTGCACAGATGATTCCAACTTGGTTAGCTGAAATGGTGTACATCTTGTACAGCATTCTGGCCAGACCTCCACAAAATACTCAGAGACTGTTTGCAATTTTAAAAGACATTGACCTTGAAATTTAACCATCATTTTAGTTTCACAGGATCCTCCAGAAAGAATCATACCCCAATGACAGCTGGAAGTAATTCTAGGGGACGATGTCCCCTCTCTCAGCAAAGTTTGTCCTCAGGTTTAGGAACAATATTTAGGGATTGATTATTATTAGTATACGGTTGAGAGTTGGGAAAGGAATTTTATAAGCTCAGGGATCTTTTGGAAAAAAAGGGGGGATAATTGGATAGATAATAATGGTATTTGTGAGTTATTGTTTGTAGATAATTACATCGGCATATATTGAATATTGTATGTATGCATGCTTCTACCTGTTTAAAACATTTTTTATGTATTGATATATATTGTATTGATATATGTATACCATATTGCAGTGTATATTTCTACCTCTGATTAAGATACTCATATATTGTTTATGTATTGATATTTATTGTTTACATTTGGAGGTCATTGTCCTCATTTATTGCACAGTTGTTTATTCTCTTAGTCTTTAAGTTAGATACATGTTAAGAATTGTAGATCAATAGTCATCTATGTCTGTCATATTTATGGGTAGACTAATCAGGTTCTTTAGATACATAGAGATTATATATAAATAGTCTTCAACCTTTTCGAAGAGCTGTAGAAAATGGCATTTAATTTAATCTTAGAGTTCTGTGTAGTGAGACACAATCACTCCTGGCAACACCGACCTATTCCCGAGAGATTGTTGAGCACCAAAGACACTCCACTTGGAGCTTGTCTTCTTGACAAAACTGGCCTCTGGGTAAGGAACTGCCCATACCTCAACTACTGACAAATACACGGTATCTGGAAATGGATAAACAGAACTGTCAAATCTTGCCAAGACAGGGTAAGACGGTTTTGAAAAATCTCTTGCCTGTTAAAATCCGGAAATGGATAAAATTCGGAAATGGATAAACAGAACTGTTAAATCTTGCCAAGACAGGGTAAGATGGTTTTGAAAAATCTCTTGCCTGTATAAAATAATCTGTCAGTTATTCTAGGCCTAAGTCAAAGTTTGTTGCTTCAACGCTGCAAACAGGTCTTTGGTGATTGCTCAGGTAGCCATTTGTCTCTGTGATTTGTTGCATGTTTTGGAAGTTCTTTGATTGCACTTCCTAATTACTCAGGTAACATTATTTCCCTTCTCGGATCTTCTATGGGTTTGAAGACTAGATAAATGTAGCTACTTTCCTCTCAAGACTTGGCCAAGTTTTTTATTATACAAGACTTTAGCTTGTTAGAATAGGATATTTGTACTTATTGTATATAATTGTGTAGGTTTGTACTTACTGTATATAATTTCGTAGTAGGCTTAGAACTCTCTTACTTAAACAAAAGGGGGAGGTGCTGCGGGAGTATCTTCCGCTGCTTTAGCCAATAGTCGCTGAAGCACGAGCGCACGGTGCTGTTGGAGGGCCTTCCACTCCATCAGCCAATAGTCGCTGAAATACCAGCCCACTGGGGCATGGTATATTTCTCTTTTAAAAAGAGCCACAGAGCTCGGCTTGGGCCTCTTGGTTCTGGCGCTTGGTCCCAGCTCCTGCTCCCGGCTCCTACTCCGGCGACTAGGCTCCCTTCCTGATGGTTTATGGTGTATGTAAGTTTTACCCCCCAAAATAAATAACCCCTTAAAACATAACTGGTGTGGGATTGATTCGCCGTTAGATGACGTCCCCTCTCCCAAGGAGTTTGTTCTCAGGGTTAGGGATATCATTTAGTGATTGATTATAATTGCTATAAGGATGGGGTTTGGGGAAATTTTATAGACTCAAGGATCTCATTGAGAAAAAAAGGGAAAATTGGATGGGATAATAGATTAGTATGAGCTTACTCACACTAATAATAATAGTGAGACAGGGACTTACAGGTAAATAGATTTCCTGAATTTCAGAAGAAAGAAGCTCAATACTTACCCATAAATAGATGGAACTATGAAAAATTATAGAGACTTCTAATGTTGGATATATATATATATATATATATATATATATATATGGATATCCTCTTTATTACATTTTTATTTTTTAAAAAAAGAAAACAAACTTTTTTCATTATACATACCAATCCAAGTTCTTTCTCCCTCCTCTCCTCTCATGCCCTCCACATACCCTCCAACTCCACCCCTGTACAACCCTCAGGGAGGGTAAGGCACACTGCTTTGGGGAAGGTGCAAGGCCCTCCCTACTATGTAAATGTTGAACAAGATATCATCCACACAGAATAGGTTCCCAAAAACCCTGTGAATGCAGTAGGGATAAATCCTAGTGTCACTGCAGGTGACCCCTTAGTCTGCCCCAGCCATGCAAATGCCAGCCACATTCAGAGGGACTCCTTTGGTCCTATGCTTGTTCCTTTCCAGTCAGGCTGGGGTTGGTGAGCTCCTGTCAGCTCTGACTGTTTCAGTGGGTATACTCATCATTATCTTGACGTCTTTGCTCATATTCTCATTCCTTCTGCTCTTCAACTGGACTTTGGCAGTTCAATCCAGTGTTCCTATGTGGGTCTCTGCCTCTGTTTCCATCAGTTGCCTTATCCAAATTAACTAAGATAAAGAGAGAAGAATTTTGAAGAACCAAGAAAGTGAAACGCTTGTATAATAAAACCTGGCATTTTAGGGAGAAATTAAAGAGGAAATCAGAAGATGGAGCAATTTCTCATGCTCATGGATCAGTAGTATTAAATGCTAAAATGGTTTTTCTACCAATAGCAATTCTTAATAAAAACAATAAATCAATATTGTTGTATATATTCTGAATATTTTGTATTTTCATACAAAGTTGGAGATTTTTACTTCAACTTCTTTGAAGAATTGTATAAGAATTTTGATGGAGATTGTGTTTAATATGTAGTATATACTAAAGAAAAGACAGCAACTTTAACAAATGGATGGGTGCTTGCAGAAGAATGAAAATTAATACCTATCTACCACTTGACAGAAAACTACAAACTCAATACAAGATCTGATATCCTGAATCTAATAGAAGAGAAATTAGGGAAATAGTCTTGAACTCATTGACACAGAGGAAGACTTTCTGAACAGGACACTGATAGCAGAGGCATTAAGACCAATTATTTATAAATGAGACCTCATGAAATTGGGAAACTTCTATATGATGAAGGACACTATCACATGGGCAAAGCAGCAGCCTGCAGAATGAGAAAATCTCTTTACAAATTAGACATCTGGGAGATGGTTGATATTTAAAGTATGCAAATATAAAGCTGGAAATAAAAAATAAATAATCCAATTCACAAGTGGGATAGAGAAGTAAGCACAGAACTTAGTTCTGTGAAAAGAAGTGAAACAAAAAAATGGATGAGAAACCTTTAAAGACATGTTCAACATCCTTAGTCACCAGGGAAATGCAAATTCAAAGTACTTTGAGATTTCATCTTATACCAGTCCTAATGGCCAAGATCAATAAAATAAATCATGTGATTTCCATGATGTAGGGGAAAGGTAACACTTATTCATTGCTGATGGGAGTACAATCTTATCTAGTTGCCATGAAAATCAGTGTGTTGGTTTCCCAGGAAGCTAGAAATCAATCTACCTCAAGACTTAGCTAAACCATTCATAGATATATACCTAAACAAAATACTTGCTGATTCATGTTCATTGTTGTTTTCTTCATAATAGCTGAAAACTGGAAGCAACCTAGATGTCCACCAACTGATGAATGGAAAATGAAAATGTGATACATTTAGACAATGGAATGTTATTCGGCTATTAAAAATCATAAAATTCTCAGGTAAATGGATAGAGCTAGAAAACATCATCTCAGCTGAGGTAACATAGATCCTAAAAGACATTGTATGTTTTCTTTCATATGTAGATATTAGCTTTTAACTTTAGGTGACACCTTGTTGAGCCGTTGGCCAAAGATGTCCCATGGAAACCCTCAAACATCACAGGTTGTTTCCAATGTTACTGATCACTTTCCATAAACTGATAGTAAGGCTCTATTGCTGAAGGTAATATTTACTTCTATCATCAAATATGGAAGAGCTGAGCATGTGACTAATTAGAAGCTTCACCTTTATTGATCAGCTATTTTGGTTCTAGAAGGTACTCTGCTTGATACCATAAGAGAAAGGTAATCACCAATATTACCGAGCTACAAACCTGTAACTTACAGCAGTGACCTGCCTGTGTAACACACTAGCTTAATAGTGGCACAAATTTTATGGGTGCAAACAATAACTTTGTGATTTCCTGAGATGGAACTCATAACTACACTGCAAAGTCACTAAAAACTTCAAACTGATATGTCACGGTCTTAGGAGATGTCTAATACTATTTTTCTGATAAAGGAACACAGCAATAAAATGTATGTTAATGTCAGCTGGCTATACCCATAGATCAACGCCTTGCCCAATCCACATCTTCTTCTAGTAGATGGGAAACCCCCAAGTGCGCAATGTGTAAAAAGTGACAGACATTGGAGCACTGAGTCCTAAACGGGATGTTTTGATTGAACCCCTCCCCACAAGGCTCAGGGAGGTATGAGGAGAGGAGGCAGAAAACCTGTAAGAGCCAGAGGTGGTGCATGATTACAAGGAAACAGTGACTTCCAGGCACAAAAGGACTGATGTACATATGAACTCATGTAGACCGTGGCAGCAAACACAAAATTTGCACAGATTCAATCCTGTAGGCCCAGCAATCAGAGGGTGAAGTGTTCATATAATTCTTTGAAAATTTTGTATATGCATATAATGTATTTTGGACATATTCATCCACGCCATCCCTCTCAATTTCTTCTCCTTTTAAAAATATATATATATTTAAGACATATATCTGCATATACGTGCGTGTGTATATATATATATATATATATGTATATATATATATACACACACCCACACACACACCCACACCCACACCCACTCACACACACACATATATTTCACTGTGTTCAATTTCTGCTGCCAGTATATGGACAGGAGTTGGGAGTTGGGCCTCCACTGAGACATGGTTGACCAAAGGGGTTCCAATTCTTAAACTGACTCTTTCCCCAGAAGAGATCAACTGTCAACAGCTCCTCAGAAGCCCCGCCCCCAGAAGGGGCGTTCACTGGGGGGCACTTCTGTCTACTCAAGGTCCACAGGCAGCGCATGCTCGGGTGGGCGGGGTTGTATGCAGAGGGAGTCAAGGATGCCCCTGTTAAGCTTCTGGGCTCCTTCAACACCACAGAGCCTCGACCTCTCACCAGCTGCCGCCAAGGAGCTGCTGCTAAGGTCACCTTCAAGGCGTGGAGCTGCTCGGACCTGGCCGCGGGTGAGCCCGGGGAGCCAGCCAACCGGTGAGGGCTCAACTTAGTTGAGGGAAGTCTGGGCGTCTGAGGAGCGGTCCCGCGCGATGGCCTCTTTGCCTCGGTTGCCCGCGGCCATGCGCGAGATGCAGGACCCTGGTTAGGCGAGAGCATCCGTGGCCAGGGGTGTGTGGCATGGTCGCCAGCCCCAGCCTCCATGGACCCCTGTTCTCCTGCTACCAGCTTCAGTGGCCCCTGCTGGGACTTTCCTCTGAAGGACAGGTTCTCGGTGGGGACATCGTAGGAAAGAGCTCCCTGGTACAGTGGATCAGTCAGGTAAGCACTGCATGCCCTGGCAGTCTTAGGGCATTTTCCCACGCTTTCTCTGCGGGGGGCGGGGGTGGGGTGGGGAGGGTGGGCGTGACCAATGCTCAGAAAACTGCATTCAGGTCCTCCCTTCAGGGCCCCAGCGCAGAGGCCAACACTTTCAGACCCAGGAAGTTGCTGCTTTTGGTAAATAGGACTCTCAGGATGCATGAAACAATTGATGTAGAAAAACCTGTTTTCTTCTAGTTGAGAAACTGTCTACCCCCATTTCTACCCCATCTTGCCTGAAAATCTGGATCACATTAAGTTCCTAGACTCTACTGTGAATTCAGGAATTCAAATGAAAATTGGATTGAGGAACATTTTATTATTCGGTCTTTGATTTTCCACTCCACAATGAAGCTACTTTGGGATTTCATCGCGAAAGTGATGTGTCTTTTTTGGTTACAACCGTCACCCCCTTATCATCCCCTCTTATTTCCCAAAGTCACTTATTCATTTCTTTAAACCTTTGGATTGCCCGGGTTTGGAGAAGTGCTCCAGTGTTTTAAAGGTCATTGATGGTAAAGACGTTCCCATGAGTTCAGGTATCTGTGAGATAAATCGTTGTCATTTTATGCACTTTTAATTCTTGGGGCTTCCTAACTGCATTGAGCACGTGCCTTCTTAAGTTTGGGGTCGATTCATTCCACTGCATTTCCTTGGCTGGATTTATGCTGTGCTTATGATTCTGTTTTAATTCCCAAGTGGAACTAGCTTAAGTGTCCTGTCATTCATATTGAAGCGACTTAATTACCTTGCATGTCTTTAAAGTGCATTTATGTTGTATGTATGTGTCAGAGTTTACATCTTTTATAAGGCAGAATTATATTCCATTGTGCATATACACTAGAGTTGCTTCTACCTATTGGCTGTTGGGATTGAACTGTATAAACATGGCATAGAAAAGTTCTTTAAGCCCTTTCTCTCAGTTATTTGGGGGAATCTTCCTACAAAACTTCAGTTGTCATGGTATCCACAACAGTCATGTACGCTGTGGGAATAATGCCATTTAACACTAATGTCTTTTTAAACTGCTTTATTTTCGATATGTGTGCATATGTGTCTGTGTGCATGTGTTAATACATATACCTGTGGCATTCAGAAGAAGGCATCAGACCCTGTGGGGCTGGAAGTATGGGCAGCTGTGGGCCACCTGATGTGGATACTGGGAACTGAACTCCATCTTCTGCAAGAAGAGTTTGTGCATGTAACATCTGAGCCATCTCTTCAGTCCCACTACCATCCCCATAAAGGGCTAAAATTTAATTTGTTAAATCTCAGATTCAAAGCTCATATTTTAAAAGCATGACCAAAGGAGTTATACTCGAAAGACTCTGTATGTGAACATATTTTGATTGTGTTGGGGAAAGCTGTTGTGTGATTTTCTTTCCAGATAATCTCACTTCTTTTCCATAACTCTCTTTATGGAACTCCATTTTGACTTGAAGGGCAAGCTAGTAAACTGTTGTTTGCCATTTAGAAGGTGGTTATTTGCCTAGTGGTGGTGGTGCATGCCTTTAATCCCAGCACTTGGGAGGCAGAGGCAGGCAGATCTCAGTGACTTCCAGGCCAGCCTGGTCTACAAAGTCAGTTCCAAGACAGCCAGGACTGTTACACAGAGAAACCCTGTCTCGAGAAACAAAACGGTGGTTATATTAGAAATATTCTCCTCTTCTCCTATCCCTGTGACCTTTTCTTCTTTTTTGGTAGAGATGGAGATTGAACCCAAGGCCTCTTGTGTGCTGGGCAATGGAAAGGGAAAAAGTATCTTAGACCCCAAAGTAGGGAAAGATGCATAACTCCTTTTTAAACATTATTATTATGATTATAATTATCATTATTATTGTTATTGTCTTTCTTAATTTAAATTTTGTGCCTAGATTTTTTGGTATTATTGTATGCAATGACCTGAAATTCTAGTCAGCACTTCTGTGACTGTTGGGTAATTAGTACTGATGGTTCTTATTTGTATTATGTAAATAGGCTTTGATTGGAGCAAATTTAAACTGTTGTAAATTGCCTATTCATTTCTATAACTCTATTTTTGATAGACTTAAGTTAAAATTGTATGAAGGAGTTTTTAAAATGAGGGACAAAAATGGGAAAACTTCCGAATAGCTGTCTTGTAAAGTCATTGAAGGGAGTATGATTGCTGTCTTTTATTTTTCTTCTCTGAAGCAGGCAGTGGCTTTTTGCTCCAGTGATGCCCTTTGTCTTAGTTAGGGTTTCTATTGCTGTGAAGGGACACCATGGCCACAGAAACTCTTATAAAGGAAAACATTTAATTGGGGCTGGATTTAGTCATGGTCGGAAGCGTGATGACATACAGGCAGACATGGAGCTGGAGAAGGAGCTGAGACTTCCATATTTTGATCCCCAGGCATCAGGAAAAGACTGGGTGCCACTGAGTCTGGGCTTAAGCATCTGAACTTTCAAAGTCCACCCCAACATTGACACTTCCTCCAACAAGACCACACCTACTTCAACAAGACCACATGTCATAATAGTGCCACTCCCTATGTATGGGCCAAGCATTCAAACACACAAGTCTATCCAAGGAGAGCATTCCTACTCATCCCTCAGACTCTTAAAACTGTCTCTGTAGGGACTGGAGAGATGGCTAAGAGGTTAAGAGCCCTGGATGCTTTTCAGAGGTCCTGAGTTCATTTCCCAGCAACTACATGATTGCTCACAACAATCTGTAATGTGTGCCTCTTATTGCCTGCAGTGTAGGTATACATGTGGGCAGAGTGCTGTACACATAAAACTCTTATTTATTTCATTCTGTTAATTTACTGTATCTTTCCCAGAATTAAGGTACTTTTGAAGCTCCTCATTCATTATTGTGAAGTCACACCTTGTACCTCTCTTCTGTAATAGCCTTGGACCTGATTGGTAACCATAGTAGTTTGGGAGTCTTCTGTGGTTATTGAGTGTGCCATAGGTACTTACTTTTTTTCCTTGACTGGGTAGGTTTTAGTGGAAAAAGGAAGTTAAGTAATTTGCCTTTAACCTTTTGAATGTGAAAGGTATTGAATCACATCTGTGATGGTTATAGGAAGTTTGGTGCATGTGTGAGAGCCAGAGTGTCAAGGTCATTCTCCTGGAAAGGAACCCATTTGATACCAGTATGTCCATTCTACTAGACCCTAAGTGAAGCTTGTCATCATTTGTTCTCTTCTTCTTTACCCAGGAAGCTTTTCATTTTTCCTGAGTTTCAAAAGTAAAAATTCAGACATATTACATATACATGCTCCTTTAAAATTATACTATATCTTACAAGGTGCCAGCAGAAGCTGTCTGATACTCTGGAACTTGAGTTTCAGATGGTGATAAGCAATCATGTGAATACTGGGGACAAAGGACCTGTGCAAGAACAACCAGCGCTCTAAACTGCTGAGGCATCTTTCTAGCCCCTAGTCTAATTATTAAGTGACTACCTATACAAATACATAGTCATAGCATTATCTACATACAATGGGTTGCATATTTAAAGAATTTTTTGTCTTCAAAATTAGTCCTTCCCCATGTATTGCACAGCCCAATTTAAATAAGCTGCATTTGAAGCGCCCAGAATCCTCTTGAGCCCAGTGCTCGTTCCATGGGATCTTGTGGTCCTAGTGTTTATGCACTGACCACAACTTCATTTTGCTTCTTTTAAACTTGTAAGTTAGGAGCCAGCATTTCAGCATCTGTTTTAATTGTTCATTATTTAACATTTTTTAAGCTTGTAACATGCTGTTAGTACTGCCATTGACTAGTGTAGTAAGAGCATTCATTAGGAAGTGGCATAGTTGTTTGTGTAAATGTAGCTATTTGGTTATTTTCCAGTCTTTACAAATTCAGCTCTTAAACATCTCTTAAATTAAAACAGACCAGTACTATATAAAAGGTAATATAATTGTTCTTAGACTACATATTTTAAGAAATTTATAATTTTCCTTGGTAATGGAAATGACAAGGCTAAGACAAATTTTAAGTTGAAAGGAAAACAATGAGAACTGATCAGTCTGTAAGACAGCGAATTACATCTAAGAACTAACTTTTAGTTCTGCTTATGTGCCAGGCATTGTTGACATGTTTAAACTAAGAAATGGACCTGGTACTACTCAACTCACCCTGAAGAGTTTAATTAGAGGGCCTCTTTTTTGTGGCACCTCTTAGGCAGTCATCTGTGTCAAGATGAAATTGAATATCTTCTTCCCAGTGACAGGCCATTAAAAACTCTCGGAAGTACATGATGAATGCAAGCTTTGTGTATTCTGTGAAAGGGCAGGGCCATGGAGAAGCTGCTGATTCTCTGGTGAAGAGTGAAAGGGTTATGTGGTTTGAATCAGTGGTGGGCATGACAAAAAAGTCTTCCTATGAAGTAAGGTGTTGTGACCCATGGCAGTGTGTCCCTGCTTTTGAGTAAAGGCCATTTCTGTTATAGACCAAGGAGAACTGGATGCTAAAATACGTAAAGGAAGTTTCTTTTGTTGCCTTCTTACAGTATGGGATATTAACTTATTTCTTGAAAACAGTCAAAAGACCATATTTAAAATTAGAATACTGCTTTAAATGAGTTATGGCCTATTTCTAACTTTAAAATTTGTGATACCTTCATTTTATGGAACCCTGAGAAACTTTTCCAGATTTTATGATTACATTAAGGCTATGGATGGGATTGTGTCTTAATTCAGGCAATGGTTTTATGTTTGATGTGTCAAGTTTGAAGAATGTCTGGTCTGAATGTGGTGCCACACCTTTAATTCTAGCACTTGAGAGATGGAGCCGGCCATGGTCTACATAGTGAATTCTAAAACTGCCAAGGCTATTCTGTGAAACCCTTAAAAATATCTGCTTTACAGAAGATAGTATTTTGTGAACTATGCAGTTGATAAGCAGTCCAAAACCACATTGGATTTGAATGAATTAAGGAAGAATATCAGTTTACATGCATTGTAGGTCTTGTAGTATAATAGTAATTTGTTTGTTTGAGATAGAATCTCTATTATGTAGCTATACCTGTCATAGAGCTCAATATATAGACAAGGAGCCTGGGTTTGAACTCACAGAGAACCACTTGCCTCTACCTCCTTAGTGCTGTGGCTAAAGACAAATGTCAGCACACCCTGATAAATTAGTGATTCTTGAAATTAAACCTAAAAATAGTCAGCAGCTTGTCTATCCATGTGGTGCTGTGGGGCAACTGGAATGGGTGTCAGATCTCTTACCCATCCCAGATGAACAGGTGCTCTTATACATATTCCACATGAATGGAATGTGATCACTAACTTGTGGTGGTGAAAGTCTCTTCGATTGTCCTATATATTGAAATGAATGGAAGAATACTTTGTAGGAAAGTAGTTATAAGGAGTTATGAAAGTATTTTAGAGTACCACAGAACCAGGAATAAATGGTAGGATATTTGATAATTTCTAATATCAAAACAGAAATAGAGTTAAAAAATTGAAAGTGGTTGCAAATGTTTTGATGGAGGTATGCTAGTATGCTCATGCATTCTTATGTAATTTTTGTCCTTTGCCTCTCTGTTCGCCAGTGTGATTTTAACACTCACCTAAACTTCTATAAGGTAATGGAGGGACAGTGGCCTTTTACCATTTTGAAATTCAGGTCTCAAAAGGATAGGAAGGAGGAATTTTACTTTATAAACTTATTCCTATTTTCAGTTACTTTCTTTTTTGTTTCTTTAATAATTTCTTTTTTATCTATTATTATTATTATCATTATTATTATTTATTATTATTATTAAAATCTTTCCTCTCCTCCCCTTCTTCCACTTCTCTCCCCCAATTTCCCCTCCCCTCCCTCTCCAGTCCAAGGACCAGTCAGGGTTCTCTGCCCCATGGGAAGTCCAAGGTCCTCCCTGCTCCATTCAGGTCTAGGAGGGTGAGGATCCAAAAGACTAGGTTCTCACAAAGCAAGTACATGCAATAGAATCAAAACCCAGTGCCATTGTCCTTGACTTCTCAGTCAGCCCGCCTTGTCAGCCACGTTCAGACAGTCCAGTTTGATCACATGCTCCATCAGTCCCAGTCCAGCTGGCCTTGGTGAGTTTCCATTAGATCAGCCCCACCGTCACAGTGGGTGGGTGCACCCCTCGTGGTCCTGACTTCCTTGCTAATGTTCTCCCTCCTTCTGCTCCTCATTTGGACCTTGGGAGCTAAATCCAGTGCTCCAATGTGGGTCTCTGTCTCTATCTCCATCCATCCCCAGATGAAGGTTCTATGGTGATATGCAAGATATTCATCAGTGTGGCTATACGATTGGGCCAGTTCAGGCGCCCTCTCCTCAGCTGCTCGAAGAACAAGCTGGGACATCTCCTTGGACACCTAGGAACCCCTCTAGAGTCTAGTCTCTTGCCAACCCTAAAATGGCTCCCTTAATTAAGATCTGTACTTCCCTGCTCCCATATCCACTCTTCCTCCATCCCAAACATCCCATTCCCTCAAGCTCTCCCCATCCTCCCCTTCTCACTTCTCTCTCCCCATCTCCCCTTACCTCCACCCCACCCCCACCCTCAAGCTCCAATTTTTGCCTGGCAATCTTGCTACTTCCAATATCCAGGGGGATAACTACATGTTTTTCTTTGGATTCACCTTCCTATTTAGCTTCTCTAGGATCACTAATTATAGGCTCAATGTCCTTTATTAATGGCTAGAATCCACTAATGAGTGAGTGTATACCATATACATCTTTTTGGGTCCGGGTTACCTCACTCAGAATAGTGTCTTCTATTTCCATCCATTTGCATGCAAAATTCAAGATGTCATTGTTTTTTACCACTGAGTAGTACTCTAAGGTGTATATATTCCACACTTTCTTTATCCATTCTTCCATTGAGGGGCATCTAGGTTGTTTCCAGGTTCTGGCTATTACAAATAATGCTGCTATGAACATGGTTGAACAAATGCTTTTGTAGTATGATAGGGCATCTCTTGGGTATATTCCCAGGAGTGGTATTGCTGGATCCTGGGGTAGGTTGATACCGAGTTTCCTGAGAAACTGCCACACTGATTTCCAAAGTGGTTGCACAAGTTTGCATTCCCACCAGCAATGGATGAGTCTTCCCCTTACTCCACATGCTCTCCAACAAAGGCTATCAATGGTGATTTTGATTTTAACCATTCTGACAGGTGTAAGATGGTATCTCAAAGTTGTTTTCATTTGCATTTCCCTGATTGCTAACGAGGTTAAGCATGACCTTAAGTGTCTTTTGGCCATTTGAACTTCTTCAGTTGAGAATTCTCTGTTCAGTTCAGAGCCCCATTTTTAATTGGGTTAATTAGAGTTTTAATGTCTAGTTTCTTGAGTTCTTTATATATTTTGGAGATCACACCTTTGTCTGTTGCAGGGTTGGTGAAGATCTTCTCCCAATCAATAGGTTGCCTTTTTGTCTTAATGACAGTGTCCTTTGGTTTACAGAAGCTTTTCAGTTTCAGTAGGTCCCATTTATTCAATGTTGCCCTTATTGTCTGTGCTACTGGGGTTATACAGAGGAAGTGGTCTCCTGTGCCCATATGTTGTAGACTACGTTCCACTTTCTCTTCAGTCAGGTTCAGTGTGTTCAGATTGATATTGAGGTCTTTAATCCATTTCGACTTGAGTTTTGTGCATGGTGATAGATATGGATCTATTTTCATTCTTCTACAGGTTGACATCCAGTTATGCCAACACAATTTGTTGAAGATGCTTTCTTTCTTTCATTGTATACTTTTAGCTCCTTTGTCGAAACTCAGGTGTTCATAAGTTTGTGGGTTAATACCCGGTTCTTCTATTCAATTCCATAGGTCTACTTCTCTGTTGTTATGCCAATACCAAGCTGTTTTCAACACTGTTGCTCTGTAATAGAGTTTGAAGTCAGGGATGGTAATGCCTCCAGAAGTTCCTTTATTGTATAAGATTGTTTGGCTATCCTGGGTTTTTGTTTTTCCATACAAAGTTGATTATTGTTCTCTCAAGGTCTGTGAAGAATTTTGTTGGGATTTTAATGGGGATTGCGTTGAATTTATAGATTGCCTTTGGTAGAATTACCATTTTTACTGTGTTGATTCTACCCATCCAAGAGCATGGGAGGTCTTTCCATTTTCTGGTGTCCTCTTCAATTTCTTTCTTCAAAGCCTTAAAGTTCTTGTCAAATAGATCTTTCACTTCCTGAGTTACCCCAAGATACTTTATGCTATTTGTGGCTATCGTAAAAGATGAAGTTTCTCTGAATTCCCTCTCTGCTTCCCTATTCTTTGTGTATAGGAGAGATTTTTTTGAGTTGATCTTGTATCCTGTCACTTCACTGAAGTTATTTATCAGCTGTAGGAGTTCTTTGGTAGAGGTTTGGGGGTCAATAATGTACACTATCATATCATCTGCAAATAACGAAAGCTTGACTTCTTCCTTTCCGATTCGAATCCCCTTGATCTCCTTATGTTGTCTTATTGCTATTGCTGGAACTTCAAGAACTATGTTGAAGAGATATGGTGAGAGTGGACAGCCTTGTCTTGTTTCTGATTTTAGTGAAGTGGCTTTGAGTTTCTCTTCATTTAATTTGATGTTAGCTGTTGGATTGCTATATATTGCTTTTGTTATATTTTAGGTATGTTCCTTGTATCCCTAACCTCTCCAAAACCTTTGTCATAAAGGGGTGTTGAATTTTGTCAAATGCTTTTTCCATGTCTACTGAAATGATCATATGGTTTTTTTTCAGTTTATTTATATGGTGGATTGCATTGATTTATTTCCGTATGTTGAACCAGTCCTGCATCTCAGGGATGAAGCCTTGAATTCATTATCCATGAATGAATTATCCATTACATTACTTGAATGTAATGGATAATTTTTTTTTAATGTGGTCTTGGATTCTGTTTGCCAGAATTTTATTGAGAATTTTTGCATCGATGTTCATGAGTGAGATTGGTCTGTACTTCTCTTTCTTGGTTGGGTCTTTGTGTGGTTTTGTAATCAGGGTGACTGTAGCTTCATCAAAAGAGTTTGACAATGACTCTTCTGATTCTATTATGTGAAACATATTATGGAGTATAGGTAGCTCTTCTTGGAAGTTCTGATAAAATTCTGCATTAAAACCATCAGGTCCTGGGCTTTTTTTGGTTGGGAGGTTTTTTATGACAACTTCTATTTCCTCACGACTTATAGGTCTATATAAATTGTTCACCTGTTCTTGATTTAATTTTTGTAAATGGTACTTATCTAAAAACAAGTCTATTTCTTTTACATTTTCCAACTTTGTGGCATATAAGCTTTTATAGTAAGACCTAATGATTCTCTGAATTTCCTCAGTGTCTGTTGTTATGTTCCCCTTTTCATTACTGATCTTGTTAATTTGCATGTTCTCTCTCTGCCTTTTGGTTAGTTTGAATAAAGGTTTGTCAATCTTGTTGACTTTCTCAAAGAAACAGCTCTTTGTTTCATTGATTCTTTGGATTGTTTTCTGTGTTTCTATTTTGTTGATTTCAGCCCTCAGTTTCATTATTTTCAGTCTTCTACTCCTCCTAGGTGAGTCTGCTTCTTTTTTTCTAGAGCTTTCAGCTGTGCTGTTAAGTCTCTAATGTGAGCTTTCTCAGCACCAGTTGTGGACCCACAAGATTACTTCCTCCACACATTAACTGTGACTCAGTGTCAGTCTCAGGAGTCAGACCCATTTCTGGAGAGCTTCACAAGAATAAAGCCATCACCTGGAAGAAAACCTTCCTCAATATACAGTGAGCTCTGCTATCGTAAAACAACAGAATAAACCATCCTTCTCCCTTCTTAGCCTTGCACAGATGTGCTCTCCAGCAGAGGCAAATGACTTTTGCTGCAGGCTCCATCCACTCTGTCTAGTTTGAAGCTTCCTTCCAACACTTAGTTGGAGCACCAAGAGAGACTCCTAACCACAGCTTTACCACCAGGAGGGTCTTCTCAATTCTGCATTTCATCAGATCTCCCTAATCTGCACTGTAACTCCAGGACGAGATGTGAAAGATTTGCTCCAGCCATGACAACACATGATGCTGGAGCAGGATCTTGAACCTGCAAAAGCCTTGCATGGATGTCTGGCATTTTAAGGCAATTCGCATTCCTATATCATGAATTTGTCCCTTCTGGTCTCCTTAAATTTCTCTTATTGCTTTTGGGTGATTCAGTCTAACTAGTACATCACACATGGCTAGATGGATATAAGTCAATTGTAGGGGCTGAAGAGATGGTGCCTTAATTTTCAGTATTTCTTTCTTTTACAAAGGAACAACAGTGCAGATAAAAAGCCTCCAGTTTCAGGTGGAATCTGATTCTCTCTTCTGGCCGCTGGTGGAATTGAATGCATGTGATGCACCGCCCTTCAGCAGGTAAAACATACATACATATATATCTACTAAATAATCTGAAAAATTAAACCAAAGCATAGTTAATGCACAGCACCAAAACAGAATAAAAATGCCTACCATATCTTAGAAGTCATTCTGTCTGCTGTGTGGTTATCCCTGATGCTGTATTTCAAGGAAACCAGAGACAGATACTTCCTGTTACTGTAATTTCTTTTTAAAAATATTTTATTGATTCTCTGTTGGTTTCACATCGTGCATCCAATCCCACTCTTCCCCCTACCCATTCCCTCCCATCTGTGCTCTGCTCTTGCTACCTCCCCACCAAGCAGAACAAAGTTTAAAAGAAAAACCCAAAACTCAAAATCAAAAACAAACAAACAAAATCTTGGTCAGGATTCTGCAGTGTGGCCCCATGAGTCACGTAGTATACCCTTTAGTCCATACACCTTTTCCTGTAAGTTTTCCAGACCTTTCACTTCTACTACTCTATAAATAATGTATCCTCACTGGGACTCATCTTGGATATCCTATTGAAGCTTGTGTCATGGAGATCCTGCTGCTTTTGGTCTGCAGATCCGGGCCCTCACTGCTCCAGCAGTTCCTAGATGAAGAGGATGTTGGGGTAGGATAAGTCATAGCGCTGGTTCTGGGCCTGCGTTTTAGCTGGGTTAGTTAACCTGCCAGGCTTCCCTCATCTTCACCACCCACGCAAGCTTTCCAGCACTGCCTCAGTTAGGTCCCCCAATAGAGCAAGCAGAATGCAGAGAGGCCAGGTATCCTGCTCTCACGCCCTCCCATCAGGCTCTCACACATTCAGACCACAAAGGTCCAACTCCCCTGCACTACTGCTAACATGGTCAGCTCTACTGTGCTGCTCAGTCCAGGTGCAGGACCCTGCATCCCGATTATTATAGTTGGGGAGAGGCAGGTCCAGTTCACCCTAGTGTTGCAACCTGTGAAGAGTGGGCTTAATCTGTGCATCCGTATCCTGTCTTTAGTGGTCACAGGGGCCACTGACATCAACACGGACAGAGGCACTGGCAGGGCAAAAGAGGCAGACATGGTCTTTACAGCAGCCCAGGCCCAGAGGACACATATGGCCACTGGTGACAGCATAGGCCACTCAGATCTGTGTGGCCCCAGCAGAAGTGTAGCCCTCAGAGACTAACATGGTCCTAGGTGGTGACTTAGATCTCTACTTCTGTGTGTCTCTTGATTGGAAACATAAGCCATGGATTTCAACACAGACCCAGGCTGCATTTGTAATATGGACCCAGACATGGTCCTAGGCTTCAACCTGGGCATAGATGTTACCATGGTCGTGGTTGTCAACGCATGTCACTCAATCAGCATGGACCCAGCAGCAGACCCCAGGTGGGCCTAGGTGATGGCTCATAATCCAGGCTTCTGCACTGTCTTTGATGGCAGCATGAGCCTTGGACATAAATGCTCAGACCCTGGCTTCAACAGAGCCATAGACTGAGATTTGGTTCTTAGCAACAGTCCTGGCCCAATGTCATTATGGTCCTGGGTGGCAGCTCAGCACTCAAGACACACATGGCCCCTGTGGGAGTATATTCTTGTGACAGTAACATAGTGGCCCAGACTCAAGGTAGCTGCAGAGCCCTCAGTGGTAACTGAACTCACAGATACCAGCATTGCTGCCCACAACTCTATCAGGTCCATGGCCTTTGGCAGCAGCCCAGGCAAGGACAGCACCATGGCCCAGGTAGTAAGTGGGACACAAATTTTTTGCACATGACTTTAGTAGATGTTTGTGTATCCTGAGAGGCATTAGAACAATACTGTGGTGTTTCTCATTCATTTGTTCCACATGCTCATTTCATGAAACAGAATGCTATAGTTTAATGATAGCTAAATATATGACAATAAAGATGCAGTGTATGTATATGTACATGTATACATACATATGCACACCACACACACACACACTATATATATATATATATATATATATATATATATATATATATCTGTCATGAAATGGGTATACACAAAGTTGGCAACACCATCTACGAACAAACACAGTCCACCTGTGCAGCCCTGGCTTTCTGGGAAATAAGTATATAGCCTAAGATGGGCACCCAAGAGTTCTGGGGTCATAGAACATTCTGGGTCTACAGGAATGAAACACTACACATGACCAAAGAAATTGGTCTTCAGAGTAAAACAATTGGAAATCTGTCTGTCTGGAATAACTGGACATCAATGCAATCTTCCATGACAGGAGAATCTCCACCACATAGGGAGAGCTGAGGACTTAGTCAGCTTGCCGAGGCAGTGACATTAAACTGTCAGAAAAAGTCCTGCTCACCAACATCTCTACCCTTGATGTTGTTATGTCCCTCACGGAGGCCCCTAGATGTTGAATGTCAGGGTTCTCAGTAATTCTTGTCTCAGAATTTCTGTATCTCAAGCTCATTTTTGATTCTTTCTTTTCTGCAGAGTACTGAGTCAACAGACCCACAGATCTGTTTGGGGAGAGATCACCTGGAGGGGAGTTGGTATTTGCCTCACGGGTGAGTTCACAGCTGGAAAGGAGTGTCTTCTGAGGAGGAGGCCGTGATTTTAGGGTGGAGTATGTCATGTGGTCATGTGTGGCTTTTTTGGCCTCCTCAGTTTTCCCTCAAGAGTGGCTGTCAGAAAAGAAAGGCAGCCAGATCCAGAGCAGCCTGGCTGGACCACAGGCTAGACAAAATCAGGGCCTAGAGCAATACTGACCAAAAAAATTGGTCTGAAGAGCAAAGAGTGGGAAATAAGTTTTTTATTAATAAAAATATATTTATTTTACTCAACAGTTCTTTTAAGGGAGCACAATGTAAACACTAAATAACCTAACAAAATACCAAAACAACAGGAACAAAAGGAAGATAAAATGAATTCAAAACATCAAACCATAGAAAGAAAGCAAGAAAACCCAGAGCAAACAAAACCCACCAAAAAACCAAACAAAAAAATAGCAGCTTGCTTAATTAAACTATTAGCTTAGTCTTGCTGCAGATTTTGTAGTGCAGTCCTACAGCCTGTGGCTGGCCTTGGAAACAAGGTAGGAAGGCAGGTACCAATTGTGCAAGGCCTTTTCAAAGCTAGTATAGCCATGCCTTCTTTGGGCCTTACAGGGTGTCCTCTGAGGAGGAGGCCTTGATGACAGGGTGGAGAACACCATGGACACAAGTTGTCTGTGGCTTCTTTGACCTCCTCATTTCTCTCAAGAGCATCTGTGGGAGAAGAAAAGACAGTCAGTCCCAGAAGCATCCTGGCAGACCACAGGATAGAAAAAATCAATGCCTATTCACAGAGAGGAACCAGAGTCAAAAGCCTCCCACCCCCCCATGAATGCCATTGCATGGGTTGGGAAGCAAAGGTGGCTCACTTGCCTGTGAGACTTAGTGCTCCTGCTGCTGCAGCTCTGTCTGCAGGAAGCTCTCATCCTGGGCTGTGACTTGTTCCAGCTCTGACTGGAGATTTTCTGACCTAGAGAAGGAAGGCAGTTAGGGAGCAGGCCTGGTGGAGACCTGCTAAGGCAGCTACTGAGCCAAAACCAGCTCTATTCAGCGGGACAATCCATCATTACTTTCCAGCTGAGGTTGTTCCCTGCATTTCCCAAGGGAGAAGGGTCAGAGTGCACCTGGGCCTGGAATTTTTTCCTCAGCTCTTAAAATCTTCTAGAAGATGAAGTTAGAGTTATACTGTGCTGGGCAAGAAAATACAGCACATTTCTCCTGTTGTCTAGATACATTAGTTTAGGAAAAATAACAGTTTAGCAATGCCTGAGTAACAGATCAGGACAGATCTGCATGGCCTTGATTAGATACCAGGTGAGAGTGCACAACCTGGGAAACTCAACGTAGACCCTCTAGGGGAGCCTACACAGCACTCCAGTTTAGGCTCTGATTATTCCCACAGCAAGAAACCTTCCTGCACCTAACTCCCCAACTCTTAAATCTTCTCTTATAACCAATGCACACTGCAGAGAGCCTGTAATGAGCAGGAGTGTGCTGCATGCAGATCTGCCCAGAGGCAGGAACTTCTGTCTAAAGGTGATGTTCTGGAAGGAAAATAGAGTAGCAGGAGCACACAGTGTCCTCCACAACTAACTCCCCTGCTTCTAGGGTTCGGACTACATAGGGAGATTTGTGGGGAGACACAGGGGACAAGGGACTGAGAAGATACCAGGGAGCTCAGAAGGGAGTAAGGGTACACAATTCCCAGAAATACGAAGGATCAGACATAGTGTTTTCTGGAGAAGCTCTTTATTGGTCTAGCACAATCAATACCCTGAGGTGATCTTTCCCTGACTGCGGCTGAGAGACATCCAGCTTGCAAGAGTCCCCAAAAGGACAGAATCCAGGTACAGGTGAGCTACCTGGTTCTAACTGCTCCTCCCAGCTGGGCCCCTACCTCATCTCAGGGACACTGACATGAGGCTGCAGCTTTTCTGCCAAGTCCCCGTGCTTCAGGGCATTCTTCAGTCCTTCATCCAGGCTTTCTTCCTCCTGTTCATTAGAAGATTGTGTTCTCACTGGAGGGTTGCCCACTCCCATGTACACACATACACTCATGAATATACACATGAATGTGAATGTACACATACAAACACAGTGTAATACAATAACTTGTATAGTTGCCCAGTTAATGCTAGTATAAGGAACAATCAATCACCAGGATATTATTGAGGAGGTTAACTTTAGTCAGAAGAAGGAAGAACACAGTGCGATTTCTTTGAGTAACAAATGTCTGACTAAGTCAGTGCCAAGTGATTACATGTATTATCTCATGCTGAACAATATTCCATAGAAGGGCTCAGCAACATCATACTTTTTCACTCTTTGAATGATGGACATCTGGGTAGTTTCTCCTTCAAGGCTGCTCTAAGGAATGCTGCTAAGACCCGGAAGTCCCCTCGCTTCTCTGTGGACACCTACTTCATGTTCTGGACTCACTGGGTCACCTGGAGATTGCAGTTCAACTTTCTGAAGACTTGTGTGTGGCTTCTCACTGCACTACACAATTTTACAGAACCAGCAATGTCTGAGGGTCCTCATTTCTCCCAGTCCTCCATGAGACTGCTTTTAACTCAAAGTGAACAACTCTGAATAAGAGCAGTTACTGAGTGCTGCAGACACAGCACATGGTGAGTGCTTTAGACCATCGGGAGGCTAAGTGGGTGCACTGAGACAGCCCCATTCTGACATCACAGCATGGCTGTGGGACTCTGTTGGACTGAGTTATGCTGGAAGCACACTGCACGTCAGAATCTCTCATGGAATAAAATCCAGGCCAAGCTCCAAGGCCAAGGATAACTGAGCCAAGGTTGGGCAAAGGTGAAAAGAAATGGTAACAGACAATAAGTATAATGATAAAAATGGACAGAGAAGACATAGTGAGCCACCTGACCATTAAGGATGCAGTCGCCTCTCACCCAGAGCAGAGAAGGAACACAAACCCTCATCCAGCCAATCCTGCCTCTCAGACACCTTGATTTGCCACAGTGGCCTCCTAAACTTCATGTACCACATTTCTTTGGTTTGCTCCAAGGATTTCTTTCAGATAAATATTTTTGCCTCTGCTAATACCTAACAACAACTGAGTCACAGAAATTTTCTGTCTATTTGTTCTAGACAGCTAGGTGGACATGAAACATGGACAGAAAATTTGAGGTACAGTGAAACGCCTGGGCTCCAGAGAATAAGGGAGTCAACAACAGAGGACAGCACCGGATTTCATTATGTAGCCTGCAAACATACTCACCATTGCACCCATTTATACAAGCCTGCATAGATACACACAGACCCCAGAAGTCAGAAGTGAGCAGAAAAAATGAAGAGGACGTCACGGTGAATGAACAGTTGAATTTAGAGTATGCTCTACTGAGAGCCTCAACATTGCTAGCCATCCCTTGGGGTCTAAAAATGCCTAGGGGAGCATACAGCATAGTCAGCCTATGTTGAGATGATTGGAGAAAATGTTTTCTTGAAGCCTCAAATCACCCCAACCCCCAGCCTGTCAAAATCATCCCACATCCATGGTCATCCAGTCAGCACCAGACTGGAAGCTCCAGGATGGGAGAAATGTCAAGCACCACCCTCATCAAGCTGACCTCATCAAAGAAAGCTCTGTGCTCTTCCCTAAGTAGCTCCCTGCATAGCAGCCCTCCGAACATAATGTCATGGAGGTGTGATACGTGACTGACGCATCTCTGAATGTTCTCTGCCTTCTAACAGAACAGGAGGTATTGCTGGCCAAACATCTGGTTTCTTGTAGGAGGATAGCTCTACAGAGAACCTTGTGCATGACCACAGAAAGCACAACTGGATGGGATGTAGGTGGGAGTCTAGATGGGTGGATGGATCTTTACATGGGTGTCTGTATGTTTGGACAGGTGGGCAGCCTGCCCCCCTGCCACAGCCTACCTGCTGCTGCTCAGCACAGGGGCCACAGATCTTCTCATGGACCTCCTTCAAGAGCCTCTTCACCTCCTCACAGGACTCTTGCAGTTCAGTCTTCTCCTTCCGCAGCAACCTGTTCTTCAGTCTCAACACATGTACTTGTTTTTTCAGCTGAGTCCAGTCTCGTAGGACCTGGCCATGGCGGTAACTGGACCAACACCAAAATATGATGAGCTCCAGCCAGCCTCCATTTGCCATGCCTCCGTCCATATGCTATCAGCACTGAAAAGTTGAAAAGCCCCACACAGCCCAAGACTGGAACTCTCAGGAGCCAAGCTAGCATTACTCAAAGGCAGGCCAAATCCAGAGAATAACCAAATTCCAGGAAGATTCAAACTACTTCTGAAAGCCCTGGTAACCAAAAGGTATACTGTGCCTCTGAGAAGAGAACAGAGTACAGCCCCACCTGTGCTTAACTGTTCATGATATTAGGAAAGCCTCAACAGGAAGAGGACAAACATTCTCTGAAGGAGCGCAGAACTCGCAACAGGAATAAACTTTGTCTATGGAACCCATGGAAACCAGCTCTATGAAGCCCCTGGAGAGCTCCATAGGCCTTGGGATGCCAAGTATCTTCTTCATGATGTGAACCATTTTTCTAAGGACTCCTGGAAGGCTGGCAGGACAAGGATGGGAGGGCCTCAGTGTCTCTTCTCACTTAGCAAAACCGAGTCTAGGAGACACAAATCTGACAGCCACAGGCTAGGCTGCTTGCTAAGAGGCAGACAGTTTGGAACCGGAGCCTTCACTTTGGGTCAAGACAAGTGAGGGCAGAAGCGGCCCCCCTCAAGCTAATCAGGCACTTACCCGACCGATTCTGTTTCCTCCATCATCTGATTGCACTTGTCCACGGCCTTACTGACCTCCCTGGGCAGTTTCAGCTGGTCATTCACCACCTGCTTATGCTCCATTTTGAGCATCTCAAACTCAAAATTCAGCCTGTGGTAGGGCATGGCCCCAGGAGAAAAGAATACCATGAACACATCAGCTAGGATCACATGAATGAGGCTTGTGTTACACATTGCCCTAGCCCAGTGCATGTCACAGCCTGGCACTTATAACTGGGACCTTTTGGTGCTTATTATACTTCCTATCCTGCCCGCAGAACAGAAGAGTCAGGAGTCTAAGAGAGGGAGCATGAGCACCCTCAGTGGGTTTAGATTGGCTCTCTAAGAAGATCCCAGGAATCTGTGCCACCTAATTAGGTCCACCAGAAACCTATGGTCACATTTCTCCTGTCTTCAGAACCGGGTGCCTAATTCCTGAATTCTAATTCCTGGGTGTTTATTGCTGCACAAAGGACCAGAGAACAAAATCAGTATTTCCAGGGAGGAGTCCCAACTTTAGAATGACTTTCTAAATTCCACAGGGGATTTCAGTGTTCCACCAAGGGCAGCACAGTGGCTAAGAGGTATGCTGCTCGACACGGGCTTCCCTGGCCTCAGAAGTGCCATCACCTCAAAACTCGGAGAATTCAAAATCCTCAAGCCATGCCACAGACCCAGACTCCAAGGAGAACACATACACACGTATACACACACACATGCACACACACATTCACACATGCACATACACGCACATAAACCACATGCAATCAGGATGCCCGAGAAATACAGGGAGGTGGCATTGTCTCAGAGCAAAAAGATCAAGACCAGAGAGGACCAGCAATGGGCTCCAGGCCTTCCACCATCACACTCACATGGATGAATGGGACCAGGTCTCTCTAGCTGCTTCCAGGAGCCTTTAGCTCACAGTTGTCTGCTGGTCAAGTACAAAGACTCACCACAAACTCACAGCGCCTAGCATCTCCCACAAGCCAACACCTGTCAAGGCCTCTTGAAATGCATGTGGAGAGCTCACATACTACAGTCTTTAGCCACAGAGAATGATTCAGGCCATAGGCTCTGCTTTTCATTTGGAAGAAGCAAAACAGCCTCTGTTCCTATCTTACTCCGACCGAGGCTCCAAGTTTTACATCTCGAATGTACTTAGGAAAATTAGGCACCAGAACAACCTGGAGTTTCAGTCTCCTGTTATTCAGAAAACCTGTGATTGCTTCTGCAGTGTCAAGATGGTCAGCAGAGAACTGGGCATGGTGACTACCTGGTGTTCAAATCCTTGTCGGTATAATTGGCCAAGAATTCACGCAGCTCATCTGCCTCACATGTCATTTGATGTAACTGATTGGTGAGTTTCTCCAACTTTTTCATCTGCTGCTCCTTCTCAGTGAAGGTGGAGAGTTTGGATGGTGCCTCCCCAGTAGTCCCTGAAGGCAGATAAAGACAAATAAACTTGTATTCTTAAATGGCATAGGGCCAGGAGAGTCTATGCTGAATTCAAAGAAGCATAAGGATGAGAAAATGCTAAAAACCCAGAGAAACTTCCAAAGAGCAGGGCAACTTTCATCTGTCAGGGACCCCTGAGCTCCGTATCATCAACCTCTGGATAATCATGTGCATCACTCCCTATTGCTGTCCCCTGACTCCGGAAGGCCTAAGCTAGCCCAGCCAAGTAGAATTGGAGGACAGTGTCAGCTCGCATCTGATGTGATGCAGGTAAGTTCTGCTGTCCCTAGTGCTTAGCAGCACCGAATCCTGATCACATGTGTCCAGGACCATGGCATCTAATGACTGAAGCCTTGGTGCATGGCCAGGGGAGTTTCCCTCCCTTCTTATTGGCATCAGATTCCCATGGAAACTGAAGGAATCCACTGAGGATGAAGTGTACAGCAACACCCCAGCTAGAAAGAGACCCTCATTAGTCAATCTCTTCCTCCTGCCCTCTTTTCCACTCAGAATGAAATGAATGATCTCCCAGAAAAGAATCTGCAGCCTGGGCAATTCATTATTCTCCCAAATAACCATCAAAAACTCTAGACTCTGGGTCTGCTCGTTGGAATCTCAGAGAAGCAGTATAGGTCCATTGCTTCCCAGAAGCTCCCAGCTGCTGAGGTTCACTACCAGAAGGCCCAGCTCATGTTCACCTCCTCCAGGAAGCCCTCTGTCCTCCGTTTAGTACACACCATGCCTTCTCCAGATCCACTTTTTTCTCATGTTACATGCTGGGAGCTTCAGACTTGCATGTTAATAGGGAAGTCAGGCAGGGGCAGAACATAGTCACCAGATCCACAAAGCCATCCTCACTGGCAGCCCAGGACAACCAGAGCTGGCAGGATGGGAATGATCCCTGCCCAGGTTAGCTAGCTCTAATTTCTCAGGATGAACTGGAGACCTGTGTGCCACCCACTGGGGGTAAGTTGGAAACCTTAGAGCTAACTGAAAGACAGCCCCACTTGGTGGCTCCTGCCCTGCTGGTGGCTGTGATGTTGAGTATGAGGACCTTAAGCTTCACCAGGGCACTCTCCTTTCCCTAGTATTAGTGACATGCAACCTAAAGGACTGCAGAAGGGGTGAAGTGCAGTGATGAACCTGAAATCTCATTAAGTCCTCTGGGCCTCCTTCCCCACTCAGAATGAAAACAAAGGGTACCCAACAAAATAGTTATAGCCTTGTCAATTCCCAACTCAGCCAAACTAATTATCATGAATCCTTGATAGGGGTTTGCTCCCACCACATCCAGAAAGTGCCCCACCTCCCTTCCCTGAACTCACTACGTCTTCCCCAGAACAATTTACTTCTCCCTGTTTTCCAGTGAGACCTAGGGCCTGCTTTCTTCTCCCTCACTGTGGTCTCTCCACGCTGTCCATTCTCTCTCCCAAATAGATGCCTCAGTCTAGACAACATGTCTATAAGCAAATCTTATAGCCACTGATCGAACGTCCTGAGGGCAGTTGGTGTTGCTACAACACAAGTGACATCACAGGATTCCAAGAGCTCTCCAGGATACAATAGAATTTCCAGAGATGGGTTGCTGATGTCACGGGCATAGGCTTTGCCTTCTTGGTAATTATTTCTCCCTGAACTGAGCAGAAGCTGAGTTTCAATTCCATGAGTCTCTCCTGTGACACAGGGAAAGCCGTTCAGCACTTCCTTTTTCCAACACTAGGGATTTCTTTGCTTCATTAGAATCTTTTCACTGCTTTACCCATGGAGAGTTGAATTGGCTTATTAAGCACTGACCAAGAATGTCCCTTCCCCTCCTGAACATCCATTCCCAATAATATAAGAAATAAAGCATGCCAAAAATTAAGTCAGAATGATGTGGAAGAGGAGAGTTGAGTCCTCTGAAGTGAAAAAGCACCTGGGAAAGGCTAAGGTTATGGGAAAGTGACTATTGATAATTTGTAAGTGAGCTGAGACTGTTATGAGACCCAAACTGCTCTAGACTGCTCTCTCTCAATGCCTGTGTATTAGTCAGGGTTCTCTAGAGTAACAGAAATTATAAGATGGATCTCTCCATATATTGAAAGGGGATTTGTTTGAATGGCTTTCAGGTTGTGCTCTAGCTAATCCAACAATGACTGGCTATTAATCGAAAGTCCTAGAATCAAGTACTAGCTCACTCCACAAAGCTGGTGTCTCAGCTGGTCTGCAGTATATGCTGGAATCTTTTTTTCTATTTTTAAAATTTATTTATTAAAAATTTCCACCTCCTCCCCACCCCCTTTTCCCTCCCCCTCCCCATCTCCCCCTCTCTCTCTAGTCCAAAGAACAGTCAGGGTTCCCTGCCCCGTGGGAAGTCCAAGATCCTCCCCACTCCATCCATGTCTATAAAGGTTAGCATCCAAACAAACCAGGCTCCCACAAAGTCAGTCCATGCAGTAGAATCAAAACCCAGTGCCTTTGTCCTTGGCTTCTCAATCAGCCTTCATTGCCAGCCACATTCAGAGTGTCCAGGTTGATCACATGCTCCATCACTCCCAGTCCAGCTGGCCTTGGTGAGCTTCCATTAGATCAGTCCCACTCTCAGTCGATGGACACACCCCTTGTGGTCCTGACTTCCTTGCTCATGTCCTCCCTCCTTCTGCTCTTCGTTTGCACCTTGGGAACTCAGTCCAGTGCTCCAGTGTGGGTCTCTGACTCTATCTCCATCCATCGCCAGTTGAAGGTTCTATGGTGATAGGCAAGATATTCATCAGTGTGGTCATGGGACAAGGCCAGTTCAGGCAACCTCTCCTCTGCTTCCCAAGCAACAATCTGGGGACCTCTACTTGGACCTGGGGACCCCTCTAGAGGCAAGTCTCTTGCAAACCTTAAAATGGCTCCCTTAATTAAGATATTTTCTTCCCTGCTCCCATATCCACCCTTCCTCCATCCAGCCCATCCCATTCCCCCAAGTTCTCCTGAATCCTCCCCTTCTCCTTTCACTCTACCCATCTCCCCTTACATCCACCCCCCAAACACCCGTGCACCCAAGTTTTTTTTTTTTTTTCCTAATACACATCGTGTTTTATTTTATAGCTTATGAATATGCCCACAGAAATCAAGCCTGTCTATTGTTGATAGGGTTGTAGAAGAAACAGAAAGAGATCAGAGTAGAGGAAAGACAAATCAGAAAAGTTGTGGGATTAACATTTACTATTATGGACCAGGCATTCAGGAACAGAACAAGGTCAGCTTTAGCATCTGAGAGAATGAAGAGGAAATGTCGGCATTAAACTCACAAATACTGCATGGTAAATAAGCATGCGACCATAACGATTAGAGCTTTATTATACTTCTTATGACATACACAGGGGAGTGAGGAAATTTATCTTTATTGCAAATACTTTAAGCTAACACTCAGATAGAGGTAATTAGGTAGCCTCCGACACGCCCACACTCTGCTCTTCCTATCACTGCTCTATCTAATAGAGGTTTCTTTGCTGCTGCTCCAATGCAGGGTCATTGTACCAAGCCAGGTACCTCTGACTCACATCTACTGCACCTTATGCTGAGTCCTGACTTGTATGCTTTGGATTCTCTCTTCCTAGGAGAGAGAATTTGACATGCCTTCCCTGACACCTTGAATTTTCTGTTCCCTGTACAACATTTTTTGACAAGGTGTTCTTAGTCCAGTGTACATCCTACAAAAGGTGTCATGCAGGCACGACTTCTCAGACTATCTTTTTTTTTTTTTTTTTTTTTAGAAGATTTCATTATTATGTTTATTTTTTTTTCTTTTAGTAATTTTATTAAATTATAAAAAGTTTCCATTTACGCCCCTCCTCCCAACGCCCTCCCACTCCCCCCCCCTCTCCTCCTCCCTCTTTGTCCCCAAGGGAAGTCAGGGTCTCCTGCCCTGTGGGAAGTCCAAGTTCCTCCCCCCTCACTCCAGGTCCAGGAAGGTGAGCATCCAAACAGACTGGATCCCAAAAATCCAGTATATGCAGAGGAAACCAGTCCCAGTGTCATTGTCAATGGCTTCTCGGAAAGACTGCAGGCCAGCCACATTCAGAAAATCCAACCACATTCAGCGAATCTGGTTGGATCACATGCTCTTTCAGTCACGGTCCATCTGGCCTTGGTAAACTCTCATTAGATCCGACCCCTTGTATCAGTGGGTGATAGTATCCCTCGCAGTCCTTCGTCATTTTCTTCCTCCTTTTGCTCCTCGTTTGGAACTTGGGGGGCTCAGTTCGGTGCTCCAACGCGGGCCTCCATCTGTATCGTCATCCAACGCCAGGTGAGGGATCTATGGTGATAAGCAAAATATTCATCAGTATGGTCACGGGCCAAGGCTGGTTCAGGCACCCCCTCCTCTGTCCAGAGAACAATCTGGGGATCTCTCCTTGGACCTGGGATCCCATATATAATCAAGTTTCCTGTAAACTCTAATATGACTCCCTTAGTTGAAATATATTCTTCCCTGATCCCACATTCATCCTTCCTCCCTTCCCCCCATCCCGGTCAACCGAGCTTTCTCCATTCCTCCCCTACTCCCTTCTCTCTAACCCTCTCCCCTTCCAACAACCCTCCCACCACCCCCCCCATGCACCCAAGGTTACCTGGGACTCTTGACTATTTCCTACCTCCTGGCGGATAGGTAAATAATCTTCATCAGGTTCGTCTTCTTATTTAGCATCTCTAGGATCACGAATAATAGGCTCAAAGACCTTTAATTATGGTTAGAATCCACTTATGAGTGAATACATACCGTGTTCCTCTTTTTGGGTCTGGCTTACCTCACTCAGTAAAGCGTTTTCTATGTCCATCCATTTGCATGCAAAATTCAAGATGTCATTATTTTTTACCGCTGAGTAAAACTCTAATGTGTATATGTTCCACACCTTTTTTAACCATTCTTCTATTGAGGGGCACCTAGGCTGTTTCCAGGTTCTGGCTATTACAAATAGTGCTGCTATGAACATAGTTGAACAAACGCTTTTGTAGTATGTTTGGGCATCTCTAGGGTATATTCCCAAGAGAGGAATTGCTGGGTCCTGAGGGAGGTTGACTCCCAGTTTCCTGAGAAACCGCCACACTGATTTCCAAAGTGGCTGCACAAGTTTGCATTCCCACCAACAATGGATGAGTGTTCCCCTCATTCCACATCCCCTCCAGCATAGGCTATCATTGGTGTTTTTAACTTTAGCTATTCTGACAGGTGTAAGATGGTATCTCAAAGTGGTTTTGATTTGCATTTCCCTGATCGCTAAGGAGGTTGAGCATGACCTTAAGTGTCTTCTGGCCATTCGAAGTTCATCTGTTGTGAATTCTCTGTTCAGATCAGTACCCCATTTTTTAATTGGGTTAATTAGAGTTTTAGTGCCTAGTTTCTTGAGTTCTTTGTATATTCTGGAGATCAGACCTTTGTCTGATGAGGGGTTGGTGAAGATCTTCTCCCAGTCAGAAGGCAGCCTTTTTGTCTTACTGACAGTGTCCTTTGCTTTACAGAAGCTTCTCAGTTTCAGTAGATCCCATTTATTCATTGTTTCTCTTATTGTCTGTGCTGCTGGGGTCCTACTTAGGAAGAGGACTCCTGTGCCTATATCTTGTAGACTACTTCCCACTTTCTCTTCTATCAGGTTCAGAGTGGACGGATTAATGTTGATGTCTTTAATCCATTTGGACTTGATTTTTGTGCATGGTGATAGATATGGATCTACTTTCATTTTTTTACAGGTTGACATCCAGTTATGCCAGCACCATTTGTTAAAGATGCTTTCCTTCTTCCATTGTATACCTTTAGCTCCCTTGTCAAAAAGTAGGTGCTCATAGGTTTGTGGGTTAATATCCGGGTCTTCTATTCGATTCCAAAGGTCGATTTCTCTGTTCTTATGCCAATACCAAGCTGTTTTCAATACTGTAGCTCTATAATAGAGTTTGAAGTCAGGGATGGTAATGCCTCCTGAAGTTCCTTTATTGTATAAGATTGTTTTGGCTATCCTGGGTTTTTTGTTTTGCCATATAAACTTGATTATTGTTCTCTCAAGGTCTGTGAAGAAGTTTGATGGGATTTTGATGGGGATTGCATTGAATCTATAGATTGCTTTTGGTAGAATTGCCATTTTTACTATGTTGATTCTCCCAATCCAAGAGCAGGGGAGGTCTTTCCATTTTCTGGTATCCTCCTCAATTTCTTTCTTCAAAGACTTAAAGTTTTTGTCAAATAGGTCTTTCACTTCCTTGGTTAGAGTAACCCCAAGATATTTTATGCTATTTGTGGCTATCATGAAAGGTGATGTTTCTCTGATTTCCCTCTCTGCTTCTTTATCCTTTGTGTATAGGAAGGCCACTGATTTTTTGGAGTTGATCTTGTATCCTGCCACGTTACTAAAGGTGTTTATCAGCTGTAGGAGTTCTTTGATAGAGTTTTTGGGGTCACTTATGTAAACTATCATATCGTCAGCAAATAACGAAAGTTTGACTTCATCCTTTCCAATTTGAATCCCCTTGATCTCCTTATGTTGTCTTATTGCTATTGCTAGAACTTCAAGCACTATATTGAAGAGGTATGGAGAGAGTGGACAGCCTTGTCGCGTTCCTGATTTTAGTGGAAAGGCTTTGAGTTTCTCTCCATTCAGTTTGATGTTAGCTGTCGGCTTGCTGTATATTGCTTTTATTATATTTAGGTATGATCCTTGTATCCCCAGTCTCTCCAACACCTTTATCATAAATGGGTGTTGAATTTTGTCAAATGCTTTTTCAGCATCTAGTGAGATGATCATATGGTTTTTTTCTTTCAGTTTATTTATATGATGGATTACATTGATAGATTTGCGAATGTTGAACCAGCCCTGCATCTCTGGAATGAAGCCGACTTGATCATAATGGATAATTTTTCTAATGTGCTCTTGGATACGGTTTGCCAGTATTTTATTGAGAATTTTCGCGTCAATGTTCATGAGTGAGATTGGCCTGTAATTCTCTTTCTTGGTTGTGTCTTTGTGTGGTTTTGGTATTAGAGTAACTGTAGCTTCATAAAAGGAGTTAGGCAATGACTCTTCTGTTTCTATATTGTGGAATACGTCAAGGAGTATAGGTATTAGCTCTTCCTGGAAGTTCTGGTAGAATTCTGCATTGAAACCATCTGTTCCTGGGCTTTTTTTGGTCGGAGATTTTTGATAACAGCTTCTAATTCTTCGCGACTAACAGGTCTATTTAGATTGTTCACCTGTTCTTGGTTCAACTTTGGTATATGGTACTTATCTAAAAAAATGTCCATTTCTTTTACATTTTCCAACTTTGTGGCATATAAACTTTCGTAGTAAGATCTAATGATTCTCTGAATTTCCTCTGTGTCTGTGGTTATGTCCCCCTTTTCATTTCTGATCCTATTAATTTGCACGTTCTCTCTCTGCCGTTTGATTAGTTTGGATAGGGGTTTGTCAATCTTGTTGATTTTCTCCAAGAACCAGCTTTTTGATTCATTGATTCTTTGGATTGTTTTCTCTGTTTCTATTTTGTTGATTTCAGCCCTCAGTTTGATTATTTCCAGTCTTCTACTCCTCCTGGGTGAATCAGCTTCTCTTTTTTCTAGAGCTTCCAAGTGTGCTGTTAGGTCTCCAATGTGTGCTTTCTCCGTTTTCTTTATTTGGGCACCTATTGCTATGAACTTTCCTCTTAGCACTGCTTTCATAGTGTCCCATAGGTTTGAGTATGTTGTGTCTTTGTTTTCATTAAATTCAAGGAAGTCTTTAATTTCTTTCTTAATTTCGTCCTTGACCCAGGGGTGATTTAGTAGTTGACTGTTCAACTTCCATGAGTTTGTTGACTTCCTGGGGTTAGCATTGTTGTTGAATTCTAATTTTAATCCATGGTGATCTGACAAGACACATGTGGTTACTAATATTTTTTTGTATCTGTGGAAGTTTGCTTTGTTACCGAGTATGTGGTCAATCTTCGAGAAGGTTCCATGAACTGCAGAGAAGAAGGTATATTCTTTCCTATTTGGGTGGAGTGTTCTATAGATGTCTGTTAAGTCCATTTGATTCAATACCTCCAATAAATCTCTTAATTCTCTGTTTGGTTTCTGTGTGATTGACCTGTCCATTGGTGAGAGAGGAGTGTTGAAGTCTCCTACTATTAGTGTGTGTGGTTTGATGACTGCCTTGAGTTCTAGAAGAGTTTGTTTTATATAAGTGGGCGTGCACCCAAGTTTTGCCTGAAAATCTTGTCTATTTCTAATAGCAAGGAGGATAACTATATGATTTTTATTCAGGTTCACCTTCTTATTTAGCTTCTCTAGGATAACGAATTATAGGCTCAATGTCCTTTAGTTATGGCGGGAATCTACTTATGAATGAGTACATACCATATTCCTCTTTTTGGGTCTGGATTACCTCACTCAGTAAAGCATTTTCTATTTCCATCCATTTGCAATGACAATTCAAGATGTCATTGCTTTTTACCTCCGAGTAAAACTCTAATGTGTATATGTTCCACACCTTCTTTAAACATTCTTCTATTGAGGGGCACCTAGGTTGTTTCGAGGTTCTGGTTATTACAAATAGTGCAGCTGTGAACATAGTTGAACAAATGCTTTTGTAGTATGATAGGGCATCTCTTGGGTATATCCTCAAGAGTGGAATTGCTGGGTCCTGAGGTAGGCTGAATCCCAGTTTCCTGAGAAACTGCCACACTGATTTCCAAAGTGACTGCACAAGTTTGCATTCCCACCAAAAATGGATGAGTGTACCCCTTACTTCACATCCTCTCCGGCATAGGCTATCACTGGTGTTTTTGATTTTAGCTAGTCTGACAAGTGTAAGATGGTATCTCAGAGTTGTTTTGATTTGCATTTCCCTGATCACTAAGGAGGTTGAGCATGACCTTAAGTGTCTTTTGGCCATCTGAACTTCTTCTTTTGGGAATTCTCTGTTCAGTTTTTAATTGATTTAATTAGATTTTAGTGTCTAGTTTCTTGAGTTCTTTGTATATTTTGGAGATCAGACCTTTGTCTGATGAGGGGTTAGTGAAGATCTTCTCCCAGTCACAAGGTAGCCTTTTTGTCTCACTGACAGTGTCCTTTGCTTTACAGAAGCTTCTCATTTTCAGGAAGTACCATATATTCATTGTCCTCTTTTTTTCTGTGCTACTAGGGTTCTACCTAGGTAGTGGTCTCCTGTGCCAATGTCTTGTAGACTACTTCCCACTTTCTCTTCTATCAGGTTCAATGTGGTCAGATTAATATTGAGGTCTTTTATCCATTTGGACTTGAGTTTTGTGCATGGTGATAGATATGGATCTACTTTCATTCTTTTTTTTGAAAGTAATTTTATTAAATTATAAAAGTTTCCATTTCTGCCCCTCTTCCCAACACCCTCCCACTCCCCCCACTCCCTCTCCTCCTCCCTCTTCATCTCTTAGGGCAGTCAGGGTTTCCTGCCCTGTGGGAATTTCAAGTTCCTCCCCCCTCCCTCCAGATCCAGGAAGGTGAGCATCCAAACAGACTGGATCCCCCAAATCCAGTATATGCAGAGGAAACTAGTCCCAGTGTCATAGTCAGTGGCTTTTCAGAAAGACTTCGGGTCAGCCACATTCAGAGAATCCAGCGAAATTCCGAGAATCTGGTTAGATCACGTCCTCATTCAGTCCCAGTCCAACTGGCCTTGGTAAACTCTCATTAGATCCGTCCCCTTGTATCAGTGGGTGATAGCATCCCTCGCAGTCCTTATTTCCTTTTTTATTTTCTTCGTCCTTCTGCTCCTCATTTGGACCTTGGGGGGCTCAGGCCGGTGCTCCAATGTGGGTCTCCGTCTGTATCGCCGTCCTTCGCCAGATGAAGGATCTATGGTGATAAGCAAAATATTCATCAGTATGGTTATGGGCCAAGTCCGGTTCAGGCACCCTCTCCTCTGTCCAGAGAACAATCTGGGGATCTCTCCTTGGACCTGGGATCCCATATATAATCAAGTCTCCTGTAAACCCTAAAATGACTCCCTTAGTTGAAATATATTCTTCCCTGATCCCATATTCATCCTTCCTCCCTCCCCCCCCATCCCAGTCCACCCAGCTTTCCCCATTCCTCCCCTACTCCCTTCTCTCTAACAGTCTCCCCTTCCAACAACCCTCCCCCCCCAATGCACCCGAGGTTACCTGGGACTCTTGTCTATTTCCTACCTCCTGGCAGATAGCTAAATAATCTTCATCAGGTTCATCTTCTTATTTAGCTTCTCTAGGATCACGAATAATAGGCTCAAAGACCTTTAATTATGGTTAGAATCCACTTATGAGTGAATACATACCGTGTTCCTCTTTTTGGGTCTGGCTTACCTCACTCAGTAAAGCGTTTTCTATTTCCATCCATTTGCATGCAAAATTCAAGATGCTATTGTTTTTTACCGCTGAATAAAACTCTAATGTGTATATGTTCCACACCTTTTTTAACCATTCTTCTATTGAGGGGCACCTAGGCTGTTTCCAGGTTCTGGCTATTACAAATGGTGCGGCTATGAACATAGTTGAACAAATGCTTTTGTAGTATGCTAGGGAATCTCTAGGGTATATTCCCAAGAGTGGAATTGCTGGGTCCTGAGTGAGGTTGACTCCCAGTTTCCTGAGAAACCGCCACACTGATTTCCACAGTGGCTGCACAAGTTTGCATTCCCACCGACAATGGAAGAGTGATCTCCTCATTCCACATCCTCTCCAGCATAGGCTATCATTGGTGTTTTTGAATTTAGCTATTCTGACAGGTGAAAGATGATATCTCAAAGTGGTTTTGATTTGCATTTCCCTGATCGCTAAAGAGGTTGAGCATGACCTTAAGTGTCTTCTGGCCATTCGAAGTTCATCTGTTGTGAATTCTCTGTTCAGTTCAGTACCCCATTTTTTAATTGGGTTAATTAGAATTTTAGTGTATAGTTTCTTGAGTTCTTTGTATATTTTGGAGATCAGACCTTTGTCTGATGAGGGGTTGGTGAAGATCTTCTCCTAGTCAGAAGTCAGACTTTTTGTCTTACTGACAGTGTCCTTTGCTTTACAGAAGCTTCTCAGTTTCAGCAGGTCCCATTTATTCATTCTTTCTCTTATTGTCTGTGCTACTGGGGTCCTACTTAGGAAGAGGCCTCCTGTGCCTATATCTTGTAGACTACTTCCCACTTTCTCTTCTATCAGGTTCAAAGTGGACGGATTAATGTTGATGTCTTTAATCCATTTGGACTTGATTTTTGTGCATGGTGATAGATATGGATCTACTTTCATTCTTTTACAGGTTGACATCCAGTTATGCCAGCACCATTTGTTAAAGATGCTTTCCTTCTTCCATTGTATACCTTTAGCTCCCTTGTTAAAAATTGGGTGTTCATAGGTTTGTGGGTTAATATCTGGGTCTTCTATTCGATTCCATAGGTCGACTTCTCTGTTGTTATGCTAATACCAAACTGTTTTCAATACTGTAGCTCTGTAATAGAGTTTGAAGTCAGGGATGGTAATGCCTCCAGAAGTTCTTTTATTGTATAAGATTGTTTTGGCTATCCTGGTTTTTTTTGTTTTGCCATATATACTTGATTATTGTTCTCTCAAGGTCTGTGAAGAAGTTTGATGGGATTTTGATGGGGATTGCATTGAATCTACAGATTGCTTTTGGTAGAATTGCCATTTTTACTATGTTGATTCTCCCAATCCAAGAGCAGGGGAGGTCTTTCCATTTTCTTGTATCCTCCTCAATTTCTTTCTTCAAAGACTTAAAGTTGTTGTCAAATAGGTCTTTCTCTTCCTTGGTTAGAGAAACCCCAAGATATTTTATGCTATTTGTGGCTATCGTGAAAGTTGATGTTTCTCTGATTTCCCTCTCTGCTTCTTTATCCGTTGTGTATAGGAGGGCCACTGATTTTTTGGAATTGATCTTGTATCCTGCCATGTTACTAAAGGTGTTTATCAGCTGTAGGAGTTCTTTGGTAGAGTTTTTTGGGGTCACTTATGTATACTATCATATCGTCAGCAAATAACGAAAGTTTAACTTCATCCTTTCCAATACGAATCCCCTTGATCTCCTTATGTTGTCTTATTGCTATTGCTAGAACTTCAAGCACTATATTGAAGAGGTATGGAGAGAGTGGACAGCCTTGTCGCGTTCCTGATTTTAGTGGAAAGGCTTTGAGTTTCTCTCCATTCAGTTTGATGTTAGCTGTCGGCTTGCTGTATATTGCTTTTATTGTAATTAGGTATGATCCTTGTATCCCCAGTCTCTCCAACACCTTTCTCATAAATGGGTGTTGAATTTTGTCAAATGCTTTTTCAGCATCTAGTGAGATGGTCATATGGTTTTTTTCTTTCAGTTTATTTTTATGATGGATTGCATTGATAGATTTGCTTATGTTGATCCAGCCCTGCATCTCTGGAATGAAGCCTACTTGATCATAATGGATAATTTTTCTAATGTGTTCTTGGATTCGGTTTGCCAGTATTTTATTGAGAATTTTCGCGTCGATGATCATGAGTGAGATTGGCCTGTAATTCTCTTTCTTGGTTGTGTCTTTGTGTGGTTTTGGTATTAGGGTAACTGTAGCTTCACAAAAGGAGTTAAGCAATGATTCTTCTGTTTCTATATTGTGGAATACGTTAAGGAGTATAGGTATTAGCTCTTCCTGGAAGTTCTGATAGAATTCTGCATTGAAACCATCTGGTCCTGGGCTTTTTTTCGTAGGGAGATTTTTGATAACAGCTTCTAATTCTTCGCGACTAACAGATCTATTTAGATTGTTCACCTGTTCTTGGTTAAACTTTGGTATATGGTACTTATCTAAAAAATGTCCATTTCTTTTACATTTTCCAACTTTGTGGCATATAAACTTTCGTAGTAAGATCTAATGATTCTCTGAATTTCCTCTGTGTCTGTGGTTATGTCCCCCTTTTCATTTCTGATCTTATTAATTTGCATGTTCTCTCTCTGCCGTTTGATTAATTTGGATAGGGATTTGTCAATCTTGTTGATTTTCTCCAAGAACCAGCTTTTTGATTCATTGATTTTTTGGATTGTTTTCTGTGTTTCTATTTTGTTGATTTCAGCCCTCAGTTTGAGTATTTCCAGTCTTCTAGTCCTCCTGGGTGAATCAGCTTTTTTTTTTCTAGAGCTTTCATGTGTGCTGTTAAGTCTCCAATGTGTGCTTTCTCCGTTTTCTTTAATTGGGCACTTAATGCTATGTACTTTCCTCTTAGCACTGCTTTCATAGTGTCCCATAGGTTTGAGTATGTTGTGTCTTTGTTTTCATTAAATTCAAGGAAGAGTTTAATTTCTTTCTTTATTTCTTCCTTGACCCAGGGGTGATTTAGTAGTTGACTGTTCAACTTCCATGAGTTTGTGGGCTTCCTCTGGGAAGCATTGTTGTTGAATTCTAATTTTAGTCCATGGTGATCTGACAAGACACAGGTAGTTACTAATATTTTTTTGTATCTGTGGAAGTTTGCTTTGTTACAGAGTATGTGGTCAATTTTCGAGAAGGTTCCATGAGCTGCAGAGAAAAAAGTATATTCTTTCCTATTTGGGTGGAGTGTTCTATAGATGTCTGTTAAGTCCATTTGATTCAATACCTCCAATAAATCTCTTAATTCTCTGTTTGGTTTCTGTGTGATTGACCTGTCCTTTGGTGAGAGAGGAGTGTTGAAGTCTCCTACTATTAGTGTGTGTGGTTTGATGACTGCTTTTAGTTCTAGAAGAGTTTCTTTTACATATATGGGTGCCTTTATATTAGGAGCATAGATATTCAGGATTGAGACTTCCTCCTGATCAATTGTTTCAGTTATGAGTATGAAATATCCATCTCCATTTCTTCTGATTCATTTTAGTTTGAAGTCGATTTTGTTAGATATTAGAATGGCCACACCCACTTGTTTCTTAGGTCCATTTGCTTGGAAAACCTTTTCCCAACCCTTTACTCTGAGTAGGTATCTGTCTTTGTGGTTGAGGTGTGTTTCTTGTAAACAGCAGAATGTTGGATCCTGTTTTCATATCCAATCTCTAAGTCTGTGCCTCTTTATAGGTGAATTGAGTCCATTGATATTAAGTGATATTAATGACCAGTGGTTGTTGACTCCGGTCATTTTTTTTTTAGGTAGTAGAGTGTATGTATTTTTCTTCTTTGATTTGTGCTTGTGAATGGTCGCTAGATGTTCGAGTTATTGTAGGCAGTGTTGGGAATGTTGGATTCCTTCGGTAGTGATTTTCCTTCTAATATTCTCTGTAAGGCTGGATTAGTAGCTACGTATTGTTTAAATTTGTTTTTATCCTGAAATATTTTGTTTTCTCCGTTGTATTGTAGTGAACAATAGCTTGACTGGGTATAGTAGTCTGGGTTTGCATCCATGGTCTCTTAGTTTCTGCAGTACCTCTATCCAGGATCTTCTGGCTTTCATGGTTTCCATAGAGAAGTCCGGTGTAAGCCTGATAGGTTTACCTTTATAAGTTACTTGACCTTTTTCCTTTGCAGCTCTTAAAATTTTTTCTTTAATCTGTATGTTTTGTGTTTTGATTATTATATGGTGAGGGGATGTTTTTTTTTTTCTGATCCAGTCTATTCGGTGTTCTGTATGCTTCTTGAACCTTCATAGGAATATCGTTCTTTAGGTTGGGAAAGTTTTCTTCTATAATTTTGTTGAATATATTTTCTGGACCTTTGATCTGCATTTCTTCTCCTTCTTCAATCCCTATTATTCTTAGATTTGGATTTTTTATTGTGTCCCAGATTTTCTGAATGTTTTATGAAGAGAATTTGTTGGATTTGCCGTTTTCTTTGACCAGAGCATTTATTTTCTCTATGGTATCTTCAGAATCTGAGATTCGTTCTTCTATCTCTTGTATTCTATTGGTTATGCTTGATTCTGTAATGTCCGTTTGTTTACCTAGGTTTTCCATATCCAGCCAGTTCGCGTTTTGTGTTTTCTTCATTGCCTCCATTTCAGTTTTCAATTCTTGAACTGTTTCCTTTACTTTTTTGATTGTTTTTTCTTGGTTTCTCAGGGTCTCATTCACGGATTTACTTATTTCTTCAAACATTTTGTTATATTTCTCATCTATTTCTATACTCATTTCTTCAAACTTTTTGTTATATTTCTCATGCAATTCTTTAAGGGAGTTATTCATATCCTGTTTAAGGGACTCTATTGCTTTCATAATGGCACTTTTCTCCACTTCTTCTGGGTTAAGGTGTAGGGTCCTTGGGATCTGGTGTTTTCATGTTGTTTTTCAGATTGTTGGATGAGGTCTTGCCTTGGCATCTGCCCATCTCTTACTTCAAATGTTCTCTATTGGAACTTCTGTTACCGGGTCAGGTTCCCTTCTTGGGCAGGGACTTCACTGACAGAATGCCCACCTTTCCTCAGGCAGGCTATTGAAGCACAGGTACTCCCTCTTTCCGGGAAATGCTTACAATGCAGGCCCAGTGTGCAAGGCAGCTGAGCTGGTGAAATTTTATGGCCCCAGGGGGAAGGGAGAAATATAGGAATTCATACCTGGATTGGAGCTGGGATGGCAGGCGGGAGGGGGTAGCCAGCACTGCAGGGAGACCTGGGCGTCTATGGGGTCGGGGAACGCCCAAGCTCCTCTTCACTGGGGCCCTGCCACGGGCCCGAAGCAAACTCACCCCTCCAATGGCCCTCTGCTAGAAGTCAGGGCCCCTGCTGGTCAGGAATGTGGCTGAGCTGGCACCTGGTCCACCTGTCCTCAGGGAGGCCTTTAAGACCCAGGAACTGCCTCCAGCCGGGATGTGCCTACAGCCCAGGCCCAGCTTGCAAGGCAGCTGAGCTGGGGAAATTTTATGGCCCCAGGGGGAAGGGAGAAATATAGGAATTTGTACCTGGATGGGAGCTGGGATGGCAGGTGGGAGGGGGTAGCCAGCACTGCAGGGCGACCTGGGCGTCTATGGGGTCGGGGAACACCCAAGCTCCTCCTCACCGGGACCCTGCCAGGGCCCGAAGCAAACTCACCCCTCCGATGGCCCTCTGCTAGAAGTCAGGGCCCCTGCTGGTCAGGAATGTGGCTGAGCTGGCACCTGGTCCACCTGTCCTCAGGGAGGCCTTTAAGACCCAGGAACTGCCTCCAGCCGGGATGCACCTACAGCCCAGGCCCAGCTCGCAAGGCAGCTGAGCTGGGGAAATTTTATGGCCCCAGGGGGAAGGGAGAAATATAGGAATTTGTACCTGGATGGGAGCTGGGATGGCAGGCGGGAGGGGGTAGCCAGCGCTGCAGGGCGACCTGGGCATCTATGGGGTCGGGGAACGCCCAAGCTCCTCCTCACCGGGACCTTGCCACGGCTCGAAGCAAACTCACCCCTCCGATCTTGATTTTTTTTTTATTTTTGGTTTCCCAGGGTATCATTTACGGATTTAGTCATTTCTTCAAACTTTTTGTTATACTTCTTTTCTATTTCCTTAAGGGAGTTATTTATATCCTGTTTAAGGGACTCTATCGCTTTCATAATGTCATCTTTTTCCTCTTCTTCTGGATTAGGGTGTTCAAGTCCTTCTGTTGTAAGATTGCTGGGTTCTAGTGTTTTCATGTTGTTTTTCAGATTGTTAGAGGAATTCTGGTCTTGGTGCCTGCCCATCTCTTCCTTTAAATGCTCTTCATTGGATCTTCTAATACAGGGTCAGGTTCCCTTGTTGGCCAGGGACTTTGCTGACAAAAGGGTTACCTTCCTGCCGGCAGGCTATTGAAACAAAGGAACTCCCGTCTGCCCGGTTGCACTCACCAACCCATCCCAGTGCCCAAACAGGCTTAGCTGGGGGATTTTATGGCCCCAAGGAAGGGAGGAAGTTGGGAAGGGGTTACTGGGTGAAAGCTGGGATGGGAGAGGAGGAGAGAGGGCATAGCAGTGTGGAGCAGCCCCTGCAGAATGACCAGGGAGTTAAGGGGATCAGGGAATGTCTGTGCTCCATTGCTGGGCTTCTGCCTCAGATCAGGAGCACACTCACCCCTCTGATGGATCTTCTGCTACAGGATCAGTGCCCCTTGCTGGCCGGGATCTCACTGACAGAAGGGCTACCTTTCTGCAGGCAGGCTATTGAAACAAAGGAACTCCTGCCTGCCCGGTTGCACTCACCACCCCATCCCATCACCAGAAATGTTTTAATTTAAGATGTAAGAGCTAGCTAGGAATATACCCGAACTATTGGCTAAATTGTGTTGTAATTAATATAGTTTTGTTGTGATTGTTTTGGTATGGGTGGCCAGTAAACATAAATACAGTCTCTCTTTACTCAGTACTGAAGAGTTTAAACTCCACAGTTTTGTGTATTTACCTGAGATCTAGTTGCTGTTAATTCTGTTTTAATGCATTGTGGTCAGATAGGACATATGAAGTTGAATGTTTTTAAATTTCTTAAGATCTGTTCCGTTCTATTTTTCTTCCCAGGGAGACCCATGCATTCACACTTTGAGCCATCTTTGTTACTTAGTCACTTGGGGTGTGTGGATTATAACATTATTATAATTTACTTGACTGCTAATATCCAATTATAGATGAATATATATAACATTTTCTTTCCGTGTCTGGGTTGCCTCACTAAGGATGATTTTCTTCTAGCTCTATTCATTTGCCTGCATTTTATGTTATTTGTTTAACAACTAAGTAATGTTTTATTGTATAAGTATGCCACATTTTCTTTATCAATTCTTTAGTTGAGAGACCTCTAGATTTTTTAAAGTTTCTGGCTAATATGAATAAATCCACTATGGCTGGGGAAATATGGGAATGGGAACAAGAGGGATGAGGTGGATATGGGATGGAGGTAGAAAGATTATTGGAATTGGAGGACATTTGGGAAGTGATGTGGAAACCTCCATGCATGCTATGAAGATGACCCTAGCAAGGAGGATCCTCCAATTAATGGAGGATATGAGTCAAAACCAGCCATATTCTTTAATCAGGCAACTCCCAGTGATTGGACTGGGTCATCAACACAGCTGCAAAATCTGCAATGTATCTGACCTGCATGATATGCTGGGGCAATGAAGGCTCAGAACTTGTGGGAGTGGCCAATGACTGGTCTAATTTGAAATTCATGCCATGAGAGAAAGCCCAAGCCTGATACTACCTGGGTAATCAGGAGCTAGAGGCTAGATAGTACAGAGACCTAGAATATTAGATAGATAGATGATAGACAGATAGATAGATTGATAGATAGATATAGATATAGATAATTCCTGATGATATTCTGCTATACTTATAGATCAGTAGCCAGTCGTAATCAGAGTCTCCCACAGAACATGAATGGAGATCTCCATTTGGTAATAATAACTACAGAGGTCAGGGAATGCCACAGAAGAGGAGGAGGAAGAATTGTATGAGTCAGAGGGGTTGACTACACCAAAAGAACACAATCTACAGAATGAACTACACAGGGCTTATCGGGGCTCACAGAGACCGAAATAGCAATCACAGATTTTGCATGAGCCTGAGCTAGGCCTTCTGCATATGTTATAGTTGTTAGCTTAGAGTTTGTGAGACTCCTAACAGTGGGAATAAGGGTGTCTCTGATTCTTTTGCCTACTCATGGGACCCTTTTCCTCCTATTGTACTGGCTTGCTCAGCCCTAATATGAGGTGATGCCATGCTTGGTTCATATACCTGGGAGGCCTGCTCTTTGCAGAAGGAAAATGGAGGAACCATGCATCTGAGGAAGAGGGGAGTTGGTGGGTTGGAGGGTGTTGGAGGAGTGAAGGGAAGGGAAACTGAAGTTGGGATGTGCTATATAGGAGAAGATTAAATAATTTAAGAGACTTATTTTGTTACACAGGATAATTTGGATTTTGGAGAAAGACCTCTATGTGCTGTTGAGTTTAATATTATTCCTTGGAATCTGAGTGACATATTCTGTAGATATCTATTAAGCCAATTTGAAATATGATATCTTTTAATTCCGATATCTCTCTGTTTACTTTTTGTCTTAATGGCCTGCCTATTGGAGAAAGTGGGGTTTTCAAACAAACCCCTACTAATGTGTTGATGTTTATCTGTGTCTTTAAATACAAAATATATTTTACAAAACATTGCCCCTGAGTTTGGTGCATATATGTTTGGAATAATAATGTCTTCTTGGTTATACTTGATTGAATCAAAGTGTTGCTCTTTATCTCTTTATTGAAGAACAGTTGACAGTGAAGCTAATGATTTACAGAAAGTTTAATGACTGGGAAGGTATGTCTTGTCATTGACTTAGAACACTCACAAGCTTTGACTTCCTTCATATTATTTCAAAGATTCAACCCAAAATTGCTAAGAAAGAAATTAGGGAAGTTTTTCATGAAAACTGAGGAATTAAGTTTCTGATTTACATGGGATGCAAGCATACTTCAGTAACGACACAGTTTTCTGAGTGAACAGTGTGACAGAACTCACCCTGCCTAGAGGTGTTTTTAAAAAGTAGCCAAAATATCTTGCTATCAGTGAAAATAGGAGATAGATAGATAGATAGATAGATAGATGATAGATAGATAGAAAGATAGATATTGTATCACTGAAGCTTAAATAGTTATGACAGATACAGACTATAGCAACACATAGAAGGACCTCCTACACCAATGTCTCATTAATTTTTTAACAAAATGGGTATAATTTAACTAGAGAAGAAAGGTGTTTGGAAGAGGTCGTACCAGTCACCCAACCTTGGCAGTTCATCACAACTGACAGTTCTCACTTTTGTTATATGTAATTTTGCTATGTTAAAGTTAAAACCTTCCTTTTTATTAAATCAGAAAAAGGGAGGTGATGTACAATTCCCCTCTGTATGCTGTGAATTCCACTGATTAATAAAGAAGCTACTTTGGGCCTATTGCAGCACAAAATAGGAAAAGGTAGAAATTCCAAGCAGATAGAGGAGGAGCGAATAGGTGGAGTCAACGAGAAGCCAAGTAGCTGCCAGAGAAGAAAGATGCCAGCAGGAGCACACAGGAACTCTGCTGGTAGGCCATAACCTCATGGTAATGCACAGATTAATAGAGATAGGTTGATTTAGTATGTAAGAGCTAGCTAGCCATATGCCTAAGTGATTGGCCAAGCACTGTTTTAATTAGTGCAGTTTTGTGTGATTATTTCAGATCTGGTGAGCTGGAAATGGATGAACAGTCTCTGCCAACAACATCCCATTGATTTTAACAAAAATGGGGACAATTGAACTGGAGAAAAAAGGTATTTTAAAGAGATGTTTCCCATCATTTATCCTTGTCAACTCATCACAAGTGACAGTTCTCACTCTTCAGAGTGTTGGTATCCTCTCCACTATAGCAGGGTTTGGAAGTAACAAACAGGTATCTTATTGTGATGGAGGGCTTGGATGCAAATGCCTAAGAGAGCAGAGAGATCTTCAAGCTCAGAAGTAGTACTGTGTGGAGAGCTTTCCCTATTTGATACTATGGCTTTAAGCCTTTTTGTTTTCACCCACAGCAAAAGATGTAAGAGGATTTAAGCTGAAAAGGAATCCAGCCTGGCCATTTCTCAAATCTTGCCTAAACCAGTGTAGTTCTGCGTAACTTTAGTGTAGGTCAGTAGCACCTCCATCCTGGAATGTCAGGTGTCAGGATTCTGATTCGTATATCTTTCCCTTATAAGACTATAAAATATTTTAGAGAAACTAAATTAAGAACATAACAGATTTGAAAGAATTTTCTTGCACTGCCAGTAGATTATTATCACTGAGATGACATAATCACAATTCTACCTACTATTGGGGTCTAGAAAACATTTCTGAGTGCTTGTTTCAGGGCTGCAGGTGCCTGTTGCACACTGTGCATCTGTAGCACAGAAGTAAACAGCAGTATCTTCACGCTGCGCAGCAGTGATGGACAGGGAACTGCTCTGGGTAGAAGTGTTCAGCGTCACTCTTCGCCTTCCACTGTGTTTCTCTCTCTCTCTCTCTCTCTCTCTCTCTCTCTCTCTCTCTCTCTCTCTCTCTCTCGTTTGAATGTACTAAGATTAGCATGGCAGGGCCTCTGCCAGAGTCTTGTCTGTACCACTCTAGGGCAGCTATGGATGTTTTGTAACTGCATTTCACAATGACATTTTCACCCTCCTGGATGCTCAAGACCCAAGGATTCTCTTCTCCTAATTGACTGTTTACCCCTACATAGAAACACAGGACAGAAAAGAAAAGTCAGGGGTTTACATTTTCAAATGGCATTTCCAGATTAATGAGAAGACTACATCTCACATACATCTCACATATATGTGGACTATGAAGTTTGCTGTCCCTGTTACCCTCAGCAGAAACCCAAACTCACATGTCAGTTGTAGCTATAGTGTCACTATTGACACTCCCAGGAGTCTGTCCATTCTTCCCATTGAAGAGTAGATCACAAGAAGTGCAACTCTGGGCCTGATCACAAATTGTTTGGTTTTGGAGCATCTGCCTTGAAAAGTCTCAGAAGCAGGTTGAAACACCTCCTTCTCCTCCCCTTCTCTTCTCTCTCCAACCTGACCTCCACCCTCCTCTTCTCCATGTCTCTGATTTCAAACCAAGGTAGTGTGAAGGTGAGCCCTGACATCTAGTGTTAGCCCCATCATCTTGTTAAGAGAGCATGCAATGGTAAGGAATGTGCACAGCTAAGACTGCAATGCTGTTCTATTCTCTGTCCTTATCAAGCTTTTGTTAGATTTCTTGGGTAGCATAGGGAAACAGAAAAGAAAAAAAATGAAAGAAAGACAAGAGCCTGACCTCTACAGCAAAGGACACACACCCTCCTGGAGGAAAAGGGGGTGTGTGTGTGAGGAAAGGATAGCAGTGACTCTATAATGTTGGGGAGGGTGTTGTTTGCATCCATAAGGGCTATAACCATTCTGCATTCTATTTCTGTACAAACTGAAATGCATCCAGGGAGTCCCAGGACAGTTGCAGGTACTAACTGCCTACCATGCAACTAAAGGATGATGGCGTAGATCCAATTCTGTATTCTTTACTCCTCTGGTTATTTCTATTATTTTTGTTCTTCATCATTTGCTCATATTAGAATCTTATTGGTTACTAAGATAATTGTTTATTGTTGGATAATTTGTCTATTATCCAGAGATAATACATATCCAGAGGTCTACATATTATTCTGGCTTTCTTACATGTGTGCAATATTCCTTTAGAATCTTCTGTAAAACAGACTTGGATATCACAGATTGTTATCACTACTTAGGGCAGATATTTATAGCTATTAATTTTGAATAAAGGATTTTCTAGATAGAGTAATCTTGGTTGATAGCTATTGCTTCCTTTAAGGGTATGAAGCCTGTCATTACAGTCTTTTGGTCTTCTTACCTATGTGAGAAACTCAGTCTTCTCTTGCGACCATCAGTTTATTTTCCTTTTTCTATACACTTGGAATTTTGACAATCAATGCATGAAGAAAGATTTTGATGTATACCTTCATTTTACTTCTTTGTTTCTCTAAATTAACATGGAAATTAGCATCTTTCAAGCTACTGTGAAGTTGGAGACTATGAATCACAACTAAAGCAAAAAACCTGGGCAGAACTATCCTGGAATAGAATGGTGAATGATAGATACTGATATGACTCCCTCCTAAGAATAGAACCATGAAATCAGTGTGACAATTCCTCAGGAAGATGGGAATCAATCTTTATAAGATCCAGCTATACCACTTTAGGCAAATACCCAAAGAATATTCCATCCTACTATGGAGACACTTGCTTGACTATGTATATTGCTGCTCCATTCATAAAAGTCAGAAATTGGAAACAACACAGAAGAATGAGAAAAAATGTTGTATATTTATACAATGAAGTTTTACTCAGCCATTAAAAAGAAACATCATTAAATATTCAGGTAAACAGATGGGACCAGAAAAAACTTCATCCTGACTAAAGAATCCCAGATAAATTATTCACTTATATGTAGATATTCATTGTAAATTCAGGGACAACTAACTACAATCCATAGAACAAAGAAGGAAAACAAAGTATAGTGAACTAGGAGGAACAGATAGATCTTAATAGGAACTGTAAATAGAATGGATAATTATGGATGGAAAGGGACTATTATTGAAGGATCATTTATGGAAGGGGAGAAGTGTGGGGTTGTGGGAGGGAAAACAGGAAGACATACCTAATTTTTTGAAAAACATTTTATTCATTTTACATACCAACCATAGTTTTCCCTCCCACCCTCCCTTCTTCTCTCCTCCCCAACCCACTCCCTATCCACTACTCTGCCTCCAATGGGGAGTCAACAAAGTATTGACAATTAAGATAAGGTAGGACCAAGCCTCTCCCTCCTGCATCAAGTCTGAGAGAGGCATCCCACCATAGAGATTAGCGTCCAAAAACCCAGCTCATGCACCAGGAATAGATCCTGATCCCACTGCCAGGGACCCCTCAAACAAAACAGACTATACAACTGTTGCCCACATGAAGAGGGCCTAGTTTGGTCCCACGCAGGTTCCACAACTGTCAGTCTAGAGTTTATGACTTCTTAATATCTTGGTTCACCTGTCTCTATAAATTTCTCTGTTATGGTCTTGACCCAGCCCTTGCTCATATAATTCCCTCCTTCTCTCTTTCTTTGACTAGACTCCTGGAGCTTGGTCTTGTGCTTGAATGTAGATCTCTGTATCTGCTTCCATCAGTTACTGGGTGAAGGTTTTATAATGATAGTTAGGGTATTCACCAATCTGATTACAGGGGAAGATCAGTTTAGGCACTGTCTCTTCTATTGTTAGGAATCTTGTGGATTCCTGAGAATTTTCCTAGAACCAAATTTCTCCCTAGCCCCATAATGAGTCCCTCTATCAAGATAATCTCTTTCAATGCTCTCCCGTGTGTGGATCATGTGTGGAAGAGGAGAAGTGGATGTTGTGGGAGGGAATACAGAAAGAAATTAACTAAAATTAAGGGAAATTTGAAGGGGTAGCATGGAAGTAGACACTTCCTAAAATATATGCATATATTCAGGATAACTCAATGAAATTGTCAAATAATGGGTAAAACAGAGTCAAAAGTGGCCATCTCTTGCTACCAAATGAAGCTTATAGAACAATGACTGAGTTGCATCTAATTAAGCTGTTGGCCAAGGGAACCCACAGGAATCTTGCCATTGCTGAAGATAACACTTGCACAAACTCCTTGAACTTGAAGTGATCAATCTGGAACAAATATAAAGCTTTAAGGCCTATGTTACAGCATCTTTTCTGCATGAACATACTCTGCACACCCTCAAAAGAGAAACATAAAGAACAACCCAACCATAAACTTTAACAATAGTTTACTGCCTTAAAGATATGCTAAGGTAATGGTAGCCCATCAGAGGATTTTCTTCTGGTGGGCTGACCCCTGGAACTTCAATTGCAAGTTGCTGCTCCTCCAGCAGGGCCCATGGTAAAACATTACTGTCCAGTATGACACAACTCCTCCCTAAGAAAGAACAAAGTCAAAAGTGATTTTTTTAGCCCAACCACAAAAGCTAACAGCCTGGTCCACTCTGTCCAAGTATAACTATCTCTGAATATTTTCATAGTTCATGCTCTGGAACTTCCTGGGAGGTCTGTCTGTTTTAAGACTCCACTCTGTCCAAGTATAACTATCTCTGAATATTTTCATAGTTCATGCTCTGGAACTTCCTGGGAGGTCTGTCTATTTTAAGACAACATCCCAAGTACCACAATACCCAGTCTTTTCCATCCTAGACTGTTTTCCTCAGTTATCGATGGGTAAAAGAATTCCATGTTTAGATTTTCCTTTTCAGAAGTTCAGTGTAATGCAATATTTTACTACTTTTAATCCAGAAACAAGTATTGAAATTTTTATCATTCTAAATCTTGCAGCAAATGACCCTAGATCAGAAAGACCCAGATTACATTCCTGTTACTGTGATAAATACACAAGCAAAAATAAACTGATCGATGACATCATTTGAACTTACAGTACCAGGAGGATAAAAGTCCTCTGTGTCAGGAGGAAGATATGACAGAAACCAGCAGGAAGTCAAGAGATGATGTTTTCAATCACAAGTGTGAAGCAGAGAGAGTAAACCAAGGCAAAAAGAATAACCTGAGGTTGCATATGAGAGGTGCAATGGCCAGAATGGATAGAGGTACCAATAGGGAAATTTAGCTTTGATGCAATATTTAGTAATTTTTTTTCAAAGTTTATTAAATTATGAAAGTTTCCATTTCTGCCCCTCTTCCCAAAACCCTCCCCCTCCCCCCTCCCCCTACTCCTCCCGCTCCATCCCTAAGAGGAGTCAGGGCTTCAAGTTCCTCTCCCCTCCCTCCAGGTCCAGGAAGGTGAGTATCCAAACAGACTGGATCCCAAAAATCCAGTATATGCAGAGGAAACAAGTCCCAGTGTCATTGTCAATGGCTTTTCAGAAAGGCTCCGGGCCAGCCACATTCAGAAAATCTGGTTAGATCACGTGCTCGTTCACTCCCAGTCCAACTGGCCTTGGTAAACTCTCATTAGATCAGTCCCCTTGTATCAGAGGGTGATCGCACCCGTCGTGGTCCTGAGTTTTTTTTTTCATGTTCTTCTTCCTTCTGCTCCTCATTTGGACCATGGGCTCAGTCCAGTGCTCCAATGTGGGTTTCCGTCTGTATCGCCATCCATCGTCGGATGAAGGATCTATGGTGATAAGCAAAATCTTCATCAGTATGGTTATAGGCCAAGGCCGGTTCAGGCACCCTCTCCTCTGTCCAGAGAACAATCTGGGGATCTCTCCTTGGACCTGGGATCACATTTATAATCAAGTCTCTTGTAAACCCTAAAATGACTCCCTTAGTTGAAATATGTTCTTCCCTGATCCCATATCCATCCTTCCTCCCTCCCTCCATCTCATTCCCCCGAGTTTTCCCCATTCCTCCGCTACTCCCTTCTCTCTAACCCTCTCCCCTTCCAAAAACCCTCCCACCCCCCCCCCCTGCCCCCTGCACCCAAGGTTACCTGGGACTCATGTCTATTTCCAATCTCCAGGAGGATAAGTACCTGATTTTCTTCAGGTTCACCTTCTTATTTAGCTTCTCTAGGATCTCGAATAATAGGCTCAAAGACCTTTAATTATGGCTAGAATCCACTTATGAGTGAATACATACCATATTCCTCTTTTTGGGTCTGGCTTACCTCACTCAGTAAAGTGTTTTCTATGTCCATCCATTTGCATGCAAAATTCAAGATGTCATTGTTTTTTACCGCTGAGTAAAACTCTAGTGTACATACGTTCCACACCTTTTTTAACCATTCTTCTATTGAGGGGCACCTAGGTAGTTTCCAGGTTCTGGCTATTACAAATAGTGCTGCTATGAACATAGTTGAACAAATGCTTTTATGGTATGATAGAGCATCTCTTGGGTATATTCCCAAGAGTGGAATTTCTGGGTCTAGAGGGAGATTGACTCCCAGGTTCCTGAGAAACCGCCACACTGATTTCCACAGTGGCTGCACAAGTTTGCATTCCCACCAACAATGGATGAGAGTTCCCCTCTCTCCACATCCTCTCCAGTATAGGCTATCATTGGTGGTTTTGACTTTAGCTATTCTGACCGGTGTAAAATGGTATCTCATAGTTGTTTTGATTTGCATTTCCCTGATTGCTAAGGATGTTGAGCATGACCTTAAGTGTCTTTTGGCCATTCGGAGTTCTTCTGCTAAGAATTCTCTGTTCAGATCAGCACCTCATTTTTTAATTGGGTTGATTAGAGTTTTATTGTCTAGTTTCTTGAGTTCTTTGTATATTTTGGAGATCAGACCTTTATCTGATGAGGGGTTGGTGAAGATCTTCTCCCAGTCAGAAGGTAGCCTTTTTGTCTTACTGACGGTGTCCTTTGCTTTACAGAAGCTTCTCAGTTTCAGGAGGTCCCATTTATTCATTGATTCTCTTATTGTCTGTGCTACTGGGGTTCTACTTAGGAAATAGCCTCCTGTGCCTATATCTTGTAGACTATTTCCCACTTTCTCTTCTATCTGGTTCAAAGTGGTCCATTTAATGTTGAGGTCTTTAACCCATTTGGACTTGATTTTTGTGCATGGTGATAGATATGGATCTACTTTTATTCTTCTACAGGTTGACATCCAGTTATGCCAGCACCATTTGTTAAAGATGCTTTCCTTCTTCCATTGCATACCTTTAGCCCCCTTGTCGAAAATCTAGTGTTCATAGGTTTGTGGGTTAATATCTGGGTCTTCTATTCGATTCCATAGGTCGACTTCTCTGTTCTTATGCCAGTACCAAGCTGTTTTCAATACTGTAGCTGTGTAATAGAGTTTGAAGTCAGGGATGGTTATACCTCCAGAAGTTCCTTTATTATATAAGATTGTTTTGGCTATCCTGGGTTTTTTGTTTTTCCATATAAACTTGATTATTGTTCTCTCAAGGTCTGTGAAGAAGTTTGATGGGATTTTGATGGGGATTGCATTGAATCTATAGATTGCTTTTGGTAGAATTGCCATTTTTACTATGTTGATCCTCCCAATCCAAGAGCAAGGGAGATCAATATTTAGTAATTTTGATAGTTCATTTTCTCCTGCATTTTATATAAACACTAACAAAATCACAGAAGCCATCACAATTGTTCAATCCTATTATTTCCATAAAGTATGAGTGTGAGAAGAAACTCTGCCTGCCTTCTTCAAAGACTGAACATCTTCATGTGGCATTTCTACCCTTTCAGTTGAATACAAAGCTTGCTCTGTCGGGACACTTCAATTATATTATAATAAATAAATACTGCCTAAAGATCTGAGAGTAAAACAATACCACTGGCTAGTCCTAAAAATCAGATTATGGTAACACATACCTTTAATACCAGTAGCCATAATGACATGCACCTTTTATCCCAGTAGCCACAATGATACTCAGCTTTAATCTCAGTAGCCCCCCTAGTTGCCATAGAAATCAGATGGTACCTGCCTTTAATTCTAGCCCTGGAGAGATATAAAATGTGGGAGAGACAGCTCTCAGACAGTCTCCTTCTGAGATTCCTGAAGTCAGGATTGGCATTTTCGGACAATGGTGAAGTAGGAATTAGTGGCTAGCTGTTTTGCTCTTTGGATCTTCAGGTTGAACCCCAGTTTTTGACCCTGAGTTTTTATTAATTGTTCTTTGTTTGGCACCTATATTTTTGTGGCATGAATTTTTAAAAAGCTATTTTACTGAGGCTTTTTAGTCACTAGCCCAGGATAAGGCTAGGATTGGAATTCCAGCTCTAGGATTCAGAACCAAAACCTAGCTCAGAAGAAAAATTAATGTTCCCAGCTCCCATCTGCCCCAGCTTAGCTTCCGTGTAAAATGGAAAATACACAGGGATTCTGTATACTGTATATTATTGTGTTCCTCTTCAATTGTTTGTCCATCTACCCCATCTTAGCTTCCATGTAAAGATGGAAAATACACAGAATCTGGAAACTATATATTATTGTGTTGTTCTTGAATTGTTTGACTTCTAAGAAAGGAGCAACAGCTGCTAAAAGACTTTTGATTATAAATGTTGCTAGATTAAGCCTACTTAAATATTTGAAAATGCCTTGACTTCAAAATTTAATTCAAAAGATATGTTACTTTGGAAAAGAAGTTTTGCATTTGTTTCCATAGGAAGTGAGAGGCTTTGGATTTATTCTGGATTAAGAAAAATTAGGTTTGATCGAGCAAGAATCCCAGAAAAATCTCCAATTGGAACAGATGACCCAGATGATCCATCATTTCAGAGTATATTTGTTGCAGTTTCCTCTGAGTTCTACATCCAGAACTGCTTCAAGACTGCTGGCTGAAATGATCTAACCTCACAGAATACCCTGGTTAGGACTTTACCAAATACAAATTTTTACTGGGTCTCCATAGGACTTTCAGCACCCCCAATCAACATGAAGTAGCCAAGAAAACTATGTCCACATTCCCAATAAATGGATTATGGTTATTTGTTTTTGTTTAATGTGTAGGTTTCAAATTGTTATGGATAATGGTCAGAAAAAAAGTTAAATAAAGGAAATTAGATTCAAGGTTCTTTTTTTTTAATTTTAAAAAGCCAGGTGGTAGTGGCACACACCTTTAATCCTAGCATTCAGGAGGCAGAGACATGTGAATCTCTTTGAGTTCAAGGCCAGCCAGCAGTCAGGTCTACAAACTGAGTTCCAGGACAGGCTCCATAGCTACTGAAAAAACCCTGCCTGAAATAACCAAATAACAAAATAAAGAGAGAGAGAGAGAGAGAGAGAGAGAGAGAGAGAGAGAGAGAGAGAGAATGGGGGAGGGGAGGAAGAAAGAAATTTTAAAAAAGAAAAAAGGGGTATATAAATATAAAAAGATAGAAAGGTAGATTATTGACTCAACTCTGACAAGAAAAAGGGAGGATATAGATATGATAAGATAAAAATGTTTTTTATTAAATCTTTTTAAAAGTAAGGATTAGTTTTAAATATTTAACATTGATTTTATTTTTGTAGAGTATATGCAAATTTTGTATGTTGATACAAATTTGTGATTAATTTTGTTAAAACATATTGTACATACATTTCTAATCTTGTTCAAGGTATTGTATCTATATAGTTCATTTGGTAGTGTAATGCAAATCTCAAGTCTTAAAATTATTATCAACATTTTTGATAATAAAGAAATATAGGTTAGTACTTAATCACCTAGGATAATCCAATTTGTAGTCACATTAGGTATGTTTTCAAGGTCAAACAAAAATATAATTTAGATAGCTAGAATATGGTATTTAAGATGTTTTAATAGCCTACATTCTTTGTTTTATGACAATGATTTATGTATGCTCCTGACAGAACCAATATACTTTAGAGAAAATAATGAGTATCAAAGAAACTCCACATGGAACTCTCTTTCTATGTGGTAAAAGTAAGCCACTGGGCAAGAAAATTCCCCTGTGTTGACTGGTGACTATTCTGTCCTGATTAGACAAGTGGGACACAAAATATCGTGCTTCACAAAAAAGTTTGTCAAATTTTCTAGGCCTGTAACCTAAATCTGGATGCCCTAACATTGCAAAGAAACTTTGGGTGATTGTCCAGGCAGCCAGTGGTTTCTGTCATTACTCATATTTTTGGAAGTCACTTACTTAGTCAGTTATTATTATTTTCTTCTTGGGTCTCTGAGGGAGTTTAAGATTAGATAGTTATAGTTATAGATTACCAGACACAGAAAGTAAGTTATGATAGAAAGTAAATTAGGTATAAGACTTTGGACTCACCAAGATAAGATACATACAAAATATTTTCTCTAAATTTGTCAAATACAAATGAACTAGACATTGTTGATGTATTTTTACCTGTATATATTATATATGGTTATTGTACTTATTGTATATAGTTTTCTTATACTAGTTATAGCCTTCTTTTTTAGACAAAAAGGGGAAATGTAGTGGCACTTCAGTTATATTTTAATAAATAAAGACTGTCTGAAGGTCTGAGAGTGAAACAGTCCTACTGCTTAGCCTTACAGACCAGATTATGGTAGCACACACCTTTAATAACAGTAGCCACAATGACGCACACTTTTAATTGCAATAGCCAGAATGATATGCACCTTTAATCACAGTAGCCACAATGACATACACCTTTAATCCTAGTAGCCACCCTAGCTGCCATGGAAATTGGATGGTGCATGCCTTTAATCCCAGTGGTATCCTTATTCCTTTTAAATGCCATGCTTAATGTACTATCTGGAACAAAAAGGTAAGAGAAAGAAAGTAAAGAGGTAGAAATAAGGAAAGCAGATATTCTTATATGCAGATATCCTTATATGCAGATAACATGACACTGTACATTAGAGATGAGAAAACTTATAGTAATGATAAAAATAGTTCAACAATGTGGCAGGATGCAGAATCAGTTTGCACAAATCAAAGCTGTTCTATTCACCACCAACAAACAGCCATAAAAGGAAATATTGGACTCATTCCTATTCATAGTACTTTCAAAGAAATTAAATATCTAGGAATAAACCCAACCCAGAAAGTGAAACGCCTTTATAATCAAAACTTTAAACCTTGGAAGAAAGACAGAGAAAAACACTGGAAAGTGGAAGGCTATCACATGTTCTTGTGTAATCATGTATAATCAGTATTGTGAAAATGATCATTCTACCAAACTATTTACAGATTCAATGCATTCCTAATCAAAGCCCTCATCTGGTTCTTCAGAAAAAGAGAAAAAAATCCAAAAATGTATATAGGGAACCACAAAATACCAAGTGTACCCAAAACAATTCTGAACAGAAAGAATTACGCTGGAGGCACTACAATTGTAGATCTTAAAGTATATGTAAAAACCACAGTAATAAATACAATATGGTACTGGCACAAAACAGACATGCAGACCAATGGAACAAGACCAAATGCCTAGACATAAGCACATGTAACTTCACACACTAATAGTCAATAAGAACAACATCAAACACATAAGCTGGAAAACAAAAGAAAACATCCTCAACAAATGATATTGGTAAAAATGGATGTTCACATGCAGAAGAATGAAATTAGACTTCTATCTATTACATTGTACAAAATATAGTTCCAAATAGATCAAAGTTTTAAACATGGAACCCCAAACTCAGAAACTGTTAGAAGAAAACATAGACAGTACTGTTGCCTAACAACTGAGGTCAACAGTGGACAAGCGGGACTTCATGAAACAAAAACGTTCTGCATGGTGGGAAAAAAGTCTGTCATGTAAAGAGGAAGCCACAGAATGGGAGAGAATCTTTGTCAGTTGTACTTCTGACAGAGATTTAATATGCAAAATATCCAAAAATCTTCAAAATCAAAAAGTTAAGAAAAGACCCACTTAAAAATGGGCATGGGACCTGAATGACAGCTTTCAAAAGATTTTTCAAGTGACTAAAATGTACCACATATGTTCATTATCTATAGCAATTAGGAAAATGCAAATCAAGACAATTTTGTGATTTTATATTGTCTCAATAAGAATGGCAAAGATCAAGAAAACAACAGACAACAAATGTAGGACATGGGTGCAGGGCAAAGAGACCTCACTAACTGTTGGTGGGATTGTGAACTAGGACAGCCATTATGAAAATCTTTGTGGAGAATTCTCAAAAAGATAAAAATCCATATACCTGATGACCCAACTAGAGTACTCCTTGACTTATGCTCGAAGGGCTGGACATTGTACTGCACAGACATTTGCTGAGTCATGTTCATTGCTGCCATATTCACCATAGCTAGGAAATGAAAACCACCTAAATGTCCTTCAGTCCAAGAATTCATGAAATATATACACTGTGGAGCAGTATTGAAGTATAAAGAAAAATAAAATCATGAACTTTACAATTAAATGGAAATATAAAAGATCATATTGAGTGAGATAACCCATACCCAGAAAGACAAATGTCACATGTTCTCTCTTATTGGAGAATCCTAACTCCAAATTTTCTGATGTGAGTTCCCAGCCTGTAAAAATACAAACATCAGGAAAGCAAAATGAAACAATTGTCAGGATAGGGGCTTTGGGGGGCAGTATATAGGAAATTAGGAATTTATAAGCAGTGTGATCAGGGAAATGGGAAATTGAGGGTTCTTTAGGGAGAGGGAGGATCAATACAGATGAAGGTGTGACATGATGAAGGTGAATGGCAGGATGTAAATGATCTCATGAGGTAATGGGAAAAGGGGGTTCTCCTTAGGGAAACAGGGAGATAAATACAGAATAAGGAGGGAATTAACTAGAATAACAATAAGGATGCCTAAAAAGCCACAGTGATTGTCCTGTGACCAGACTGATGCCTAACCAATTGTCATTATAGAGGTATCATTTAGCAATTGATGGAAACTGATGCAGACTTGTGGTCAAACACTGGGCAGAGTTCAGGGGATTCTTCAGAAGAGGGGTAGATATGAATGTAGGAGCCAGAGGGGTCAAAGACCTCATAAGAAAACTCACAGAATCAACTAACCTGGGCTCATAGGGGTTCACAGAGACTGAATGAACTACCAGGGAGCCTGCATGGGACTGACCTAGACACTCTGCATAAATGTTACAGTTGTGTAGCTTGACCCTCCTGTGGGAATAGGAGCTATCTCAGATGTTTTTACTTACTTTGGACCCCTACTCCTCATACTGGGTCTCCTTGCCAAGCCTTATACATGGGGGTGCTTAATCTTACTGTATCCTGATATACCATGTTTTGTTGGCAATGATGGGAGATGTGCCCTTTCCTAAACAGAAGCAGAGGAAGAATGAATTGATGTGTGATGTGGGAGGCCGTTATGTCTATGTGTGACTTTTATTGGTTAATGATTAGAGGATCTGGCTTGTCCTGTGTCATAGAGCAGAGTAGAGCTAGGCAAGGAAAACTAAACTGAATGCTGGGGGAAAAGAAGGCAGAGTTAGAAAGAAGTCAAGCAGCCCCACTGGAGACAGATGCCAGCACTTTGCCAAGTAATCCACAGCCTCATGTTGATACACAGATTCATAGAAACTGATTAAATTAAGATGTAAGAGAAAGCCAATAAGAAGCTAGAGTTAATAGACCAAGCAGTGAATTAATTAAAACAGTTTCTGTTTGGTTATTTCGGATCTGAGCAGCTGGAATGAGCAAGTGGCCTTCCTGCAACAGGTATGCACTATTTCATAGAAGATCTAATATTGTATTTAACAAATAACAATCAATTTATAAGCTGATTTCAATACACTGATATTCTTAAATATACAGATAAACATCATAATTGAATGCTATACCAAATAAAACTAGCAAGTATCTAAAAATATTCCACCCAAATATCAAGGAACTCAGGAGTGAAGAATAAGAGCATCTCTAAAATTGTCATCTTTAGGACACAAGACAAATCTTAACATATTCAGAACAAAACTGAAATTATTCTGGGCAACTTGCCTACTGCCCCCACTCATTTTTATTATTTTGCTTGAAACACGAGTTAGTGCAATAAGACAAGAAAAAAACCAAATGGATACAAATAGTAAAAGAATCCAATATATTTATACCTATTTGTTGATCTCAAAAGTTCTATTAAAAACACCTAGAAATTATAAACAATTTCAGAAGAGTGACAGGATACAAAATTAACTTGAAAAAACCTTCCAATACACCAACAATAAAAATGCTTAGAAAGAGATCATAAAGAAAACATTATGGAATAACTAACCAAGGAGGTAAAAGACTTCTATAGTGTAACTCACTAGAAAGAGATTGCAAAGACCTCTTATAGTAATCAATTATTACAAGCAATATTGCAAAATGATTATTCTACAGAAGACTATTTATAGAGTCAATGCCATCTCATCAGTAATTACATGAAATTCTTCACAGAAGTAAAAAAAAATTATAAAATTGACACAAAACCACAAAAACTCTTGATAGTTGAAGATGACCAAAGTACATACTGCACAAAAGATAACACCTTCAACAAATGGTGCTTGAAACCCTGGATGGCCACATACAGAAGAATGAATATGAACCTGTGTCTTTCACTGTGCATAAAGACTAACTCGAGATGGGTCAAAGACCTCAATGTAAAACACAAAAATGCTATTAAAGAAATATAAATGCACTACACTATAAAATATAGATGTAGAAAAGGAATTTATGAATAGGGTTCCATTTGTCCCAAATAAAGACTAACTGTTGACAAATGGGACCTCAAAAGCTTCTGTACAGCTAAAGAAACAGTAAAATAAAAATGAAGAAGACAGAATCAGAGAGAATCTCAGTCAACAATACATATGACAGTGAATTAATAGCCTTGATACTAAGAATTCAAACATAAAACGTCAAGGAAAGAGTGGGTCTGAACAAAGATTTCTCAGAAGAAGAAATAAAATTGGCTAAAATGTATCTCATAAAGTGATCAGCATCCTTAGCAATTAGGAGAATGCAAGTTAACACTACTGTGAGGTTTCATCTTACCCCAGTCAGAATAACGACAATCAACTAAACAAGAAATGCAAGGCTTGATGTGTGGAAAGGGGAAACTTCATTCCCTATTGGTAGGAATACAAGGTGGAGCAGTCACTATTGAAAGCAGTGTAGAAAATTCTCAGTAACCTAAAACTGGATCTACTGTGAGAATCAATTTCATCAGTCCTTAATTTTTGTACAAATGACTGGGCATCTTACTCCACAGTACTTGGTCAGTCATGTTCCTTGCTGCTCTATTCACAAAACTGGAAATGGAAAACCTGAATGTCTTTCATTGACAAATAGATCATGAAAATATGATTCCAATACATATTGAATTGGACTCACAGCCTACTTCATGGGAGGGAATTTATGCCTGGTACTGTCAACTTCACCAACCACCCATGGCTGGAGAGGCCATGAGCCATAAAGAGAACCACCCACTACCATTTTCCAAAATTAGTGCAAATACTAATACTGCATTCTAACTACTTATCCTTATGTCCACAAAGACCTGTACCTCCTCAGAGAAGGTTCTTTTTGAAGCAGCAGGAGACCATAAAAGAAAAACAAACTATTTAAATTGCACAGAACAACTGATGGCTGGGTGCCCAGTCCCAGTTGATATGTGGACAGCAAAAACTCTACAGAGAACATTACAGAAAGACTGAACACAGTGAACACATTCACAGCATCACATTGGTGTGCAGCAGACCCATGTCTGCATCACCTCTTGACTTTCACATACGTTTAGAAGAATTGACACACACCATCTAATTGAATTAAGATAAATTTCTATATTCTAGGCTGGCCTCTAACTTAAGATTTATCTGCCACAACTTCACAGACACAGAGATTTCATGCCAGCACTCCCTTGATCACTTGAATTAACTACAGTACATCTACTTGTCTCTGAGCAGTATTCTCTGAAAAAAAAAAACATTGCTGGTCATGCACCTGTACCACGAAGTCCATCCAGAAGGGTAAGTGTGTGTCCACCAAGCCAGACAGATGCCCCAGGAATGGAGTACAGGCACCCTTTGATCCCCTAAACTTTCTGGACATTCAGTGCAGAATTTCCCTGGCTACTGGCTTTCTCTATTTATCCCATTCCAGTTTGTTCCCAAGCACCCCTTTCCATTTGTGGGATTCTAGGATACCCCAACTCAGCAGTCTTCAGGGCTGAGGGTCTGGGGACACAGTGGTGAGCGCTAGTGCTGCAGGGGTTTCTTTGTTTCACTGAGACTGCAACTACCAAGCTCGCCCTTTTGTCTGTGAGGTTCTCGGCCAACAAGATGCCCTGCTCCTGTACCGGGAGGTCCATCTGGAGGGGTAAGTGTGCACTCCTGGCCAGCTGGATGCCCCAGGAATGGAGTAAAGGCTCTGTTCAATTCCCTAAACATTCCTGGCTATTCAGCAGGGTGTCTACCCAGCTACTGGCTTTCTCTAGTTACCCCATCCCATCTTTCCCCCAAGCACTCCTTTCCATCTCTGGGGTCCATAGATCCACCACCACAGCCTACTTCAGGGTGGAGGGGATCTGAGGGCCACCTCCAGTGCTGAGGGGTTCTAAGAGAGGGAAGAACAAGAAAAAACCCAGGTATATATTTAGCCACAACAAAGATTGGACCGATTGGACCAAGACGCCAAGACTCACCTGACCTCATTTGAATGAAGAGATGGGCAGGTGCAAATGCAAGAATTCCTCCAACAACCAAAAAAGCAACATGATAACACCAGAATCCAGCCAACATACAACAAGAAGACTAAAACATCCTAATCCAGAAGAAGTAGAAGAAATCGACTTTAAACATAACATTATGAAAGTGATAAAAAGCTTAAACAGGATGTGAAAAACTCCCTTAAAGAAATGAATGAGAAGACTAAGGAATTTCAGATTCTGAAGATACTATAGAGGAAATAAACTCATTGATTAAAGAAAACAGCAAATACAACAAATTATTAACAAAAAAATTCATAAAATCTGGGACACCATAAAAAGACCAAACCTAAGAATAATAGGGGTAGAAGAAGGAGAAGAATTACAGCTCAAAGGCCCAGAAAATATGTTCAACTAAATTATAGAAGAAAACTTTCTCAACCTAAAGAAGGATATTCCTATGAAGATACAAGAAACTTACAGAACACCGAATACACTGGATCAAAAAAAATCTACTTGCCATATAATAATCAAAGCCCAAAACATACATAATAAAGAAAGAATATTAAGAGCTGCAAGGGGAAAAGGTTAAGTAACATATAAAGAGAAACCTATCAGAATTACACCTGACTTCTCTATGGAAACCTTGAAAGCCAGAAGGTCTTGGATAGATGTGCTGCAGACACTAAGAGACCATGAATGAAAGCCCAGACTACTATACCCAGCAAAGCTTTCTTTCACCACTGATGGAGAAAACAAGATATTCCAGGACAAAAACAAATTTAAACAATACGTACCCACCAACACAGCCTTACAGAAAGTAATATAAGGAAAACCACAACCCAAGGAAGCTAACTACACCCATAATAACACAGAAAAACAGCCCTCTACAAGCACAACTTAAAGAAGGGAAACACACAAATGCTAACATTCCACCCCCAATAACTGAAGTTAATAACCACTAGTCATTAATATCATTTAATGGATATCAATAAACTCAATTCATATAAAAAAGGCACAGGATAAGAGAATGGATGCAAAAACAAAATCCAACATTCTGCTGTTTACAAGAAATACACTTCAATCTCAAAGACATACACTACCTCAGAGTAAAGGGTTGGAAAAAGGTTTTCTAATCAAATGAACCAAAGATACACGTTGGTATGGCTATAATAATATCTAACAAAATTGATTTCAAATAGACTTAACAAATATCTATAAAACATTTCACCCAAATAGGAAAGAATACACCTTCTTCTCTGCATCTCATGTAACTTCAAAAATTGATCACATACTCAGAAACAAAGCAAACATCCACAGATACAAAAAATTAGTAACCACCTGCTTCTTATCAAATCTACATGAAATAAAGTTAGAATTTGACAACAATTCTACCCACAGAAAGCCTACAAACTCATGGAAACTGAACAGTCAACTAATGAACCACCCCTGGGTCAAGGAAGTAATAAAGAAAGAAATTAAAGTCTTCCTTTAATTCACCGAAAAGAAAGTCACAACATGCTCAAACCTCTGGGACACTATGAAAACAGTGCTAAGTGGAAAGTTCACAGTACTAAGTGCCCACATTAGAAAAAATGGAGAAAGCTCACTTTAGAGACTTAACAGTACTGCTGAAAGCTCTAGAAATAAAAGAAGCAGACTCACCCAGGAGGAGTAGAAGACTGGAAATAATGAAACTGAGGGCTGAAATCAACAAAATTGAAACACAGAAAACAATCCAAAGAATCAATGAAACAAAAAGCTGGTTCTTTGAGAAAATAAACAAGATTGAAAAACTCCTATCCAAACTAATCAAATGGCAAAGAAAGAGAACACACAAATTAACAAGATCAGAAATGAAAAGGGAGACATAACAACTGAAACAGAGGAAATTCTGAGAATCATTAGATCTTACTACAAAGCCCATATGCCTCAAAATTGGAAAATGCAAAAAATGGACATTTTTTTTAGATAAGTACCATATACCAAATTTAAATCAAGACCAGGTAAACAACCTAAATAAACCTGTAAATCGTGAAGAATTAGAAGCTATCATAAAAAAACCTTCCTTCCAAAAAGAGTCCAAGACCAGATGGTTTCAATGCAGGATTTTACCAGAACTTTCAAGAGAAGCTAATTAATACCTATACTCCTTAATGTGTTTCACAAATTAGAAATAGAAGAGTCATTGCCAAACTTCTTTTATGAAGCTACAGCTACCATTATACCAAAACCACACAAAAATTTAACCAAGAAAGAGAATTACAAACCAATCTCACTCATGAACACCGATGCAAAAATTCTCAATAAAATACTGGCAAACCAAATCCAAGAACACATCCAAAAAATTAACCATTATGATCAAGTACACTTTATCCCAGAAATGCAAGTCAGGTTCAACATATGAAAATTTATCAGTGTAATCCATCATATAAACAAACTGAAAGAAAAAAAACATAAGACCATTTCATTAGATGCAGCAAAAGCATTTGACAAAATTTAATACCCCTTTATGATAAAGGTCTTGAAGAGATAAGGGATACAACGTTCATACCTATATATACATAAATCAATATAAAGCAAGCCGACAGCTAATCTCAAATTAAGTAGAGAGAAGCTTAAAGCCATTCCACTAAAATCAAGAACAAGACAAGGCTGTCTGATCTCTCCATACCGCTTCAATATAGTGCATGAAGTTCTAGCAATAGCAGTAAGACAGCATAAGTATATCGAGGGGATTCGAATTGGAAAGGAAGGAATCAAGCTTTCATTATTTGCAGATGACATGATAGTGTACATAAGCGACCCCAAAAACTCCAACAAAGAAATCCTACAACTGATAAACACCTTTAGTAATGTGGCAGGATACAAGATCAACTCCAAAAAATCAGTAGCCCTCCTAGACACAAAGGATAAAGAAGAAGAAAGGAAAATCAGAGAAACTTCACCTTTCATGATAGCCACAAATAGTATAAAGTATCTTGGGGTAACTCTAACCAAGGAAGTAAAAGATCTATTGGACAAGAACTTTAAGTCTTTGAAGAAAGAAACTGAAGAGGAACCTAGAAAATGGAAGGATCTCCCATGCTCTTGGATTGGTAGGGTCAATATAGTAAAAATGGCAATTCTACCAAGGGCAATCTATAAATTCAACGCAATCCCCATCAAAATCCCAACAAAATTCTTCACAGACCTTGAGAGAACAATAATCAACTTTATATGGAAAAACAAAAAACCCAGGATAGTCAAAACAATCCTATACCATAAAGGTACTTCTGGAGGCCTTACCATTCCTGAATTCAAACTCTATTACAGAGCTACAATAATGAAAACAGTATTTTGCATAAAAATACATACATTGACCAACGGAATCAAATTGAAGACCCAGATATTAACCCACACACCTATGAACACCTGATTTTCAACAAAGGAGCTAAAATTATACTATTTAAAAAGAAAGAATCTTCAACAAGTGGTGCTGACATAACTGGATGTCAACCCGTAGAAGAATGAAAATAGATCCATATCTATCACCATGCACAAAACTCAAGTCTAAGTGGGTTAAAGACCTCAATATAAATCTGATCACACTGAACCTGATAGAAGAGAAAGTGAGTAGTAGACTGTAACACATGGGCACAGGAGATTGCTTTCTATGTATAACCCCTGTAGCACAGACAATGAGAGCAAAAATAAATAAATGAGACCTCTTGAAACTGAGAATCTTCTGTAAAGCAAAGGACATTGTCATTAAGACCAAAAGGCAACCTACTGATTGGGAGATCTTCACCAACCCCGCATCAGACAAAGGTCTGATCTCCAAAATATATAAAGAACTCAAGAAACTAGACACTAAATTTCTAAATAACCCAATTAAAAAATGGGGCACTGAACTGAACAGAGAATTCTCAACAGAACTTCGAATGGCTAAAAGACACTTAAGGTCATGCTCAACCTCCTTAGCAATCAGGGAAATGCAAATCAAAACAACTTTGAGATACTATCTTACACCTGTCAGAATGGCTAAAATCAAAAACACCAATGATAGCCTATGCTGGAGAGGATGTGGAGTAAGAGGAATACTCATTCATTGCTGGTGGGAATGAAAACTTGTGCAACCACTCTGAAAATCAGTGTGGCGGTTTCTCTGGAAATTGGGAGTCAACCTACCTCACGATCCAGCTGGTAGTAGTTGGAGGTAGGGGTGGCAAATAAAGGCTGGGTGGGGCTCACTATTCTTGAATGGTGGTTCAGTTACCTTCACAGCCTGGTCCAACAAAATTTGACTGAACTGGAAAACAATGTACATATGTTGAGAGTCGAGAAGAGAAAGATGTGGGAGGAGCAGATTGAACTTCTAGAGTCCTGTGAGGAGGTGAAGAGACTCTTGAAGGAGGTCCATGAGAAGATCTGTGGCCCCTGTGTTGTGCAGCAGCAGGTAGGCTGAGGGAGTGGAAGCAGGCTGCCCACCAGTCCAACTATAAACAGACAGACAGTCATGTAACCATCCATCTAGACTCCCAGTAACATACCAGTCAATTGTTTATTTCTGTGATCATTCACTAGTCTCTCTGGAGAGTTATTTTCTTGCAAGACACTGGATGATTGACAAGCAAACCTCCTGCTCTGGTAGATGCTGTAGTCCACTGAGTGAGATGGATCAGTCACATATCACACACCTACAGGGCATTATGGTCAGAGGGCTGCTATGCAGGGAGACAATTGGGAATAGAGCAAACTTTTTATAGGTCAGTGGCCTCTGGCTCATTTTATTTGCAGGGGATCTCAGGAGATCACAGGTAGGAAGCAGCTTGCAAGGACTAGAGCCCAGGGCCAATGCAAGTGGGTGGTTCTCGTTGTCGTATTGATGTGGGGCAGGAACGTGATCTCCCTTTTCCCTGTATTCCAATGTCTTCTCTTCCCTTTGCTCAACTCTTGGTTCACACTGACAGAAGCCTGAGTAGCAGCTTGTCAACCCTGCTTTCTGTGGGGGGTGTGGAACAGTTCCCCTGCCCTGGAGCTTCCAGTCTGGAGCTGACTGGATGCCCATAGATGCAGGAGGACGTTTACAGGCTGAGGACTGGGGTGACAGAGGGGAGGCTGCAAGAGAACATTTTCTCTAATCATCTCAGCACAGTTTAAGCAAGCTGTGTGTTCTCCTAGGAATTTTTAGTCCCCAAGGAATGGACAGCAGTTCTGTGGGTCTCAGTAGAAAAACCTGGTATGCATGGTCTAAATTCAACTGTTCAATCAGTGTGTTTTCTTCATTTTTTTCTGTTCACTCATGTTTTATGTGGCCCTTGTGTGACGTATACATGTATGTGTAGATGTGTACAATGTCGGGTGTGTTTCCAGGCCGGATCATGACATCTGTTGTTGTTCTCTGCTGTTCTTTCCCTTATTCCCTTGAGCCCAGACCTCTCAGGGAACATGAAAGTTTCTGTTTTTCTTAATCTGGCTGGCCAGCACTCTTGGGATCTCTTCTACTCTCCAAGGTGGATCTTCTGTCTTGTTTGTCTCTTCTAATTGTTACAAGTTTCAGTAGTTCAGAAAGAGGAGGGATATCCTAGCTCTCTCTTCATTTTACACATTTATTGTTTTGGAATTTATTGTCTTTTGCAATAAATAACAAAATTCAAACAATATAGCTATATTAAAAATGAAAAGTAGACTTCTTTCCTTTCACTGCACAGAGCTAACATCACAGGAAATGTCTGATTGGTTTCACTGGCTTTGCAGTATAGAATCGCACAGTGCATCTCCTTGCTGACAGTGTTGCTGACTATGCTATGGGCATGGCTGTGTTTTAGTACAGATTCCCTCTCATAGTTGTACACAGTGCTGCATTCCTGAAAACACTGCAGATGACATCACTAGCCTCCTTCTTACTGATGTTGGGGATGAAGTCATTTTATGTGAACTGTAACCTGTTTAAAACCTCCTGGCTGTTGACCATGTCTTTTTCTTTCACTTGAGTTGTCAGGGTTATATGTGGAGGAGCCAGGACAGGTTCACTGAAGATACTATGATGAATCAACTTGGAACCTGTGGTATCACAGGGTCTCAGTAGGGATAAAGTTCATGGAAGGAAACGTAAGTGCAGGACAGGGTAGCACAACCTGGCTGAGTCTAAGAGTCTTGTAGACAGCAGGGAGGATCCACCACCTCCTCCTACAGTAGAAATGGTTATGAAAGGCAGAAGTTACCTCCCTGGACATTCTGGGTTCAGATATGTGTATGTGTGTGTGTGTGTGTGAGTTGTGTGCTATGTGATGCATTTCTGTTCATCAGTGTGTGTCTTTGTGTGTGTGTATGTCTGTATGTGTATGCTGTATGGTGCATTTCTGCTCATCTTTGTGTGTTTTGATGTCTCTCTGTGTGTGCTCTCCGTCTTGTTTGCATGGTATTGTCCATTTTGTGTACTTGTGCCCATTATGTGTGTTCATGTTTCCTGTATATGTATGGATAAGTGCTTGTGTGGGTGTCTGTGAGTATGGGTGCTTATATGTGCAAGTGTGTGTTTGTGTGAATCAATATGTTCACTTTTGTGTGTGTATGTTTCTGCACATTTGTATGCCCACTTACTCATGAAACATCTTTAATGATGACAGACTCCAATTTTATTAAGAAACTATTATGTCTGCTCACTTTGTGTACATCAAATATTGTATGCTACTGCCCATCTTTATGCAAGTCCACCTAACTCTCTAGATCAAAAGGACACAAAAGTACTGCAATTTAATGGTTTTCTGGTGTCTGTAGAGGGAACACATTTATCTTTCAGAAAAGGCTTCTGAGCAAATCAATGAAATTGAGTACAGGGATGTGAGCAGGAGGCCACTGTGGTAAATCAAGGTCTCTGAGGGGCAGGATAGGCTTGCTGCTCATCTGTGTCCCTTCCCTGTCCTGAGTGAATGGTGACTGCACACACAATCATGGTGCTCACTGCGTCTTCTCTCTCCCCTGCTTTGTCATCCTCTCACTGCCTGCTATCATTTTCTTTCCAGCTTTGCCTAACCTTGGCTCCGTGAACCTTGGCTTTGGAACTTAAACTGAATTTTATTCCTTGAGAGACTCTAACTTGCAGTGTGCTTCTGGCTATATCTCAATCCAGCAGAGTCCTGTAGCCAAGCTATGGTGTGAGAATGGGGCAGCCTCAGTGCACCACAGTTAGGCTCATGACCGTCTAAAGCAATCAATCACCATGTGTTATATCTGTAGAACTCAGCAACTGCTTTTACTCAAATTGTTCACTGAGTTGAGATAAAATCAACTCATGGAGGGTTGGGAGAAATGAGGACTCACAGAGAGTGCTGGAGGTGTAAAGTGATGTTATGCACTGAGAAACCACACATAATTCTTCATATAGTTAAACTCCAGTCCCCAGGTGACCCAGTGAGTCCAGAACATGAAGTAGGTGCCCACAGAGAAGCTAGGGGACAGCAGGGTTGTAAAAGCATTCCTTAAAGTAGCCTCAAAGTAGAAACTATCCAGATGTCCATCATTCAAAGAGGGAAAAGTGTAATGTCATTGAGCCCTTGTGTGTCTGTTCTTCAACATGAAAGCATTTGACCCTGACTTAGTGAGCCTTTTGTTACTCAAACAAGTCTCTGACATAATCACCTTACAGGGAGGTTTTGCTCTTTTTGATTACTGGTGGGGAGATTTTCTAGTTTCCAGAGCTCATTGTTTTGGGTTCAAACTGAGACAACCTGTTGTAAAGGGAACTCCTGTTGGAGGAAGTTGCTCACCTTGGGGGCAAGTAGGAAGTGGTGGATAAGACCAGTGGGCTGGTCCACCATCATCCTGTGGTTCTGTGCTGAAAAAAGTTTCTGTACTTCACAGACCGGGGAACTTCCTAAGCAAGGTTGGCTATCAGACCAGGACCCCAGAGGAACATCTGTCCATACATTAGGTTTACAGGATAGGCACTTCAATGATTGTGCTTCCTATCCCGCATGCCCACTGCATTCTCTCATCCAGCAAAGGTTAACCTTCTTCTCAAAAGAATTCCTGGTGATTGCTCCTCTTATTAGCATTAACTGCTAAACTAAACATATTACTGCATTACAATGTGCATGCATGTGCTTTGTTTGCTCATGAGTTTGTGTGTGTGTGTGTGTGTGTGTGTGTGTGTGTGTGTGTGTGTGTGTGTGTGCAAGTGAGAAACCCTTCACTGAGAACACAATCTTCTATGAACAGGAACAAGAAAGCCTGGATGGCAAACTGAAGAACCTGGGAAAACAGAAGGAGCTGATCACCCAGCAAAGGGACTTGCCAGAAAAACTGCACAATCACATCAATGCCCCTGAGATGAGGTAAGAACCCAAGGGAGGAGGAGCAGTTAGAACCACGTAGGTCACCAGTTCCTGGATATCTGTCCATTTTAGGATTCTCCCACATCTTTATGTCTCACAGTTACAGTGAGGGAAAGAACACCTCAGGTTATTGTGCTGGCCCAGTCATCAAGAACTTCGTAAGGAAACTCTAAGCTCTGTCCTTAGTGTTTCTGGAAACTGTCCACTCCTTATTCCTTTCTGAGCTCTCTGGTATCTTCTCAGTACCTTGTCTCCTAGGTGACTCCACAAATTTCCCTATGGTAGTCCTACACCTAGAAGGAGGAGGGTTAGTTGTGTGCTCCTGCCACTTCATTTTCCTTCCAGAACATCACCTTTAGAGAGAAGTTCCTGTCTCTGGGCAGATCTGCATGCAGCACACTCCTGCTCATTACAGGCTCTCTGCAGGGTGCATTGATCTCCTGTGAAAGCACTTTTCTGGCTATAAGATTTGTTGGTTGAGTAGTTGAACCCAGACAGGTTTCTGTGCTGTAGGAATAATTGGAACTTTCAGTGCTCTTATTTTATAGATTCTCCTAGAGAGTTTATATTCAGTTTCTTACGTTGCTCACACCCACCTGGTATCTAATCAAGGCAATTCCGATCTGTCCTGGACTGTTACTCAGACATTGCTACACTGTGATTTTTTCCCCAAATAGGCCACTGGAGAAATGTGCTGTCTTTTCTTGACCAGCACAGTGTCATTCTCAGTTCATCTGTGGTATATTTAAAAGCTGAGGGAAAAAATCCAGAGTCAGGTGCACTCTGAACCATCTCCCTCACAGAATGCAAGGAATAACCTCAGCTAAAAGGTCATGTTTGATTGTCTGGCTGCACAGTGCTTGTTCTGGCTCAAAAGTTATCATATCGAGTCCCCACCAGTCCTATTCCCTATTCCTTCTTTAGGTCAGAAAATCTCCAATCTGAGTTAGAACAGGCCACAGCACAGGATGAGAGCCTCCTCTCGACAGAGCGGTTGCAGCAAGAGGACTAAGTCATAAAGGCAAATGAGCCACCAAAGCGTCCCACCCCATCAAACATGGCATTGGTAGGGGACTGAGGACTCTTGACCTTGGCTTCCAGTGTAAATAGCCCTGACTGTTTTCTAGCCTGTGGCCCAGTCAGACTACCTACTGGTCTGACTGCCTTTCCTTCTCACACAGCAGATCTTGAGAGAGGTGAGGAGGCTAAAGGAATTACAGATGCTTGAACACTTGGCATTCCACACCCTGGGATCAAGGCTTCCTCAGAAAACACCCCGTCATAGCCAGGAATTCACTAGTGAGGCAAATACCAGCTGATACCCAGGTGATCCAACTTCAATCAAATCCATAGCTCTGTTGACACCAGTACTACTGAAGAAAAGAAAGCATCAACAATGAGCTTCAAATACAGAAAACTTTAGACAAGCTCAATTAGACCCTGACAGTCAACATATAGTGGCCTCTGTGACGGTCACAACAACATGGACTGTAGAGATGGTGGAAAGGATTTTCTTTAGCTTCACAGCCTGCACTGAAGTGACCAGTCCTGAGGAAGGATTTATAGAAGACATCTGGGGCATACTTGATGTCCTTGGGCACTCAGATGCTGCCCACAGATTTGTTGGGTCTCTAGTAAGCACAAGTGTCTGGTGACTGAAAAAATCAAATAGTGGTCAAGACATTGCAGGATTGGCTGTGGGTGATAATTTATCAAGAGCTTACTGTAGGTCCACAAAGAATGCCCTCAGAATGTCTCAAACTTAGTGTTGGTGAGGGCTTGGTCTGCAAAGCCCTACTGATGCCCAGCCATAATAATTTGAAAAGGCTTTTTACAATGAGTCACTGCCTGCTACCATGTTTCCATGGCCAGCCGCAGGCTGTAGGTCTTTGTTGCTAAATCTGCAGCAAGAGAATGCTGCTAGCTGAGTTTTTCTGATTTGGGTTCTTGTTGGGTTTTATTTACATTTTTCTTTTCTTTGTTATGTTTTCATATTTGAATATTAAATTGTTAATTTTGGGTATTGTTATTCTAGTATTTTTCACTGTTTATATTGACTGCTTCCTTTAAGCACCTATTGAGCAAATTGTTTGGATTTTTAATAAATATTGACTGTCACCCTCTTTCTTAGAGCAAATTTCTTTGGTCAGGTGTGGTGTCTCACTACATTAGCCTCAGAATCTTCTGTAAGACCACAACTCTTGTGTGCCCTGATTGGGCTAAATAGTGATTTTCCAACCTGCCAGGGCTACAAAGGGCTTTGAATGTGGATAGTGTTGCCAATTCCATGGATGTCCATTGCATGATGAAAAAAAGTATTCATCCTGTATCCTTGTCATCATATATGTAGCTATCCCTAAAATAGCATTCTGCGTACACATTCCACGAAATGATCATGAGCACTAAATTAATGAGAAACACAACAGTATACTCTAAAGGCTCTCGGGAAATGAAAACATTTACTAAGCGAGCATGAAAGAAATCAATGGTCTGTTTGCCACCTGGGGTCATGATGATGTCATTGCATGGGATGCTGCCCAGAGCCATGTCCTGTCCATGGTCCTGACACTGACGTGGGAATCTGTTTTGATGTCCAAGACTACTCTTACCAGTGAGGGCCTTGCAGCAACCTGCTGTCTGGGCCACTTCCTGTAAACACACAACTGGAAATGGACATGCCCCAACAGGGAGTTGGTGTGTTTTCAAAGCCTGTGTTACCATCTAGAACAATAACAACAGCTGGGCAGGGTCTCTTGCTGCGGGATATGTCTGAATCCATGACCCTTCTGCCACAAGTGTCTTTGTTGAAGTCTCAGCCTTCTGTTGCCATCACGTCTAGGACAGATGCCTGCAATCTGAACCAAAACCTGGGGACATGGTGCTGCTAGCTTCACACTGAACTCAGTGATGTGCTCTTCTAGCCATGGCCATGGTAAAATTCAGGCCTGGGCTGCAGCCTAGGACCATGTCTGGGGCCATGTTGCAAACAGCCAGAATCTATATTCATTTCAATGACCTGTGGTGCTGCCAAGGGCCATGTATAAGTAGGTAGGAGTCAGGGCCGCCACTTCGAACCATGTTAGTTTCTAAGGGCTGTGCTTCTGCTGGGGCCATACAGATCTGAGTGGTCAGCGCTACCACTGGAGTCCCTGGTTTCCTCCAGGCATAGCTGATGTCAAAGACCATGTTGGGATCCATTGTCCTACCACAACCTTGGTCTATGTTGGCATATTGGCTCCTGTTATCACCGAAACAGGATGGGAAAAAACAGAGTTATCTCTACCCTTCACAGTCTGCATCACTCAGCAGAGTGGGTCCTGAAACTGGGCTGAGCTGCACAGTAAAGCTGACCCTGTTAACAACAGTGCAGGTGTGCTGTCTCTGAGGGTGTGAGAGCAGAAAATACAATTCTACCCTGTTTCGTCTACCTTGTGTTGGCAAGGATGAGAAAAAGGTGCCTACCCTACCTAAGTGTAAGCCACTTTAACTAATGTGAGAATTGGCCTGTGGGACATAAGAACAGAAAACCTAAACAGACTCTCACCAACTGTAGCAACTTGATTGTGAATCTGGCACCTCTACTGGGCAACACTGTAGAGATGCCTTAGGTTAGGTAAGTTAGATAGGAGAGCACAAGAACAGAAGAATTGGTGTCTCTCCTTTCTGCCTGCTGCATTGGATGAACATGTGAATATACATGATTATTATTAATTGTGGTAATCCATGTAAATTTTATTGTTCACTACAAAAAAATTATCAAAAAAACCCACAAAGAAACCTGATCTCAATATACTCAGATTCAAAAAGCAGTATGTCCAACTGTCTTTTCTAGCAAAGAAAGGCTCTGAAACTTTGGTAAACTTTGGCAGAAAGTGATACCCAAGACATGTGTAAAAAATTACAATAAAATTATTTCATGAAATAGAAAAAAACATCCTCTAGAACTAATGAGAGTGTTGACAGGGAGTTGTAACTGAGAAGGGAGAGCCACCTTAAGTGTGTGTGATAGCAGCCTGTGTTCTTGGGTCACTGGCTGAATAAAAAAGGAGAAAGCTACCTGAATGCCATACTTCATTTCTCGTGGCATCCTATCTGCAGATTTACTGTTGCCAATTGCCTCATACTCTCCCTCCATGCCTTCTACACCATAACATATTCTACTGTCAAACTGTGAAACAAAGTAAACCCCTTTTCTTGAAAGGGGGAGGGGAATTTTTAAACTTAGCTTGTAGAGTTAAGTATGTATTGTGTGTCTCATCACTGCTCAGAATTGGTGGTTCCACAATCCCTGTACTGCCTTACAAGGACATCCCAGGAAGGCTTCAGGGAGCTTTACTTCATGTGGCGTGATGAGAGAGAATTGCAGTAACCCAAGCATCCTGTGTGCTCTGGAAACCATACACAACTCTGTTATATGGAGAAAAGGAGAAACCGCACTTTCATTTCAGTATACAAAGTGCATCCTTTTGCAAGTGTCTTCCATGGGTCTCTAGCCCATCCAGATTTTGAAAAGTCTTAATTTTTTTCTTTTCTCTTTATTTCTTGTTTCTGTGTTTGTTGTTTGGTTGGTTGGTTTTTGTTTGGTGGTGGTGGTGCTCAACCTGTTTGATTGCGTGGAATTTTTAAGATAAAATCTGTTACTATTGCCGAGGCTGGGTTGGAACTCACTCTATGTGACCCAGGGTAATCTCAGACTTGTGGTATTCCTACTTTGCCTTTGTAGTTCTGGTAGTCAGACATCATGCCTTGCTAAGTAGCCTTAATCCTTAACAATCAAGAAAGAGGCTGACCTTCCTATATAATCATTGACATATTTATCTTTCATTTTTGGCATAGTCTTATCATTTCAAGTCTGCATTTTCTTTTGAAACCTGACCTGACTTGCTAAATGTTATTAGCAAGACTTCTGCATTCTAAAGGATCTGTGTGGTATTTGATATGCTGCCTATTCACGACGGGGAGAATTTCATTAATCTTGGTTAAATATATTATTACTGTCTCAGCGTTTGTGAACTGAGGCTCTCTTTGGAAGCCCCATTACCAGTGAAATGTGAAAGGGCCGTATCCACATCTCACTGTTTCCCTAACATTTGATTGCCAGTTCTACATTATCATCCTATAAAACCAAAAAATCTCTCAGAATCTCTGCTTATCCAAACCATTCTCAAGGACTGGACCATTGTAACTATAGGAAAGCTGTCAGTTTTCTCAGACTTAGGCTACTAAGTGCCTACTAAATTTAGTCTATTCACTTCCTTGGTTAGAGTTACCCCAAGATACATTATGCTATTTGTGGCTATTATGAAAGGTGATGTTTCTCTGATTTCCCTCTCTGCTTATTTATCCTTTGTGTATAGGAGGGCTACTGATTTTTTGGAGTTGATCTTGTATCCTTCCACATTACTAAAGGTGTTTATCAACTGTAGGAGTTTTTTGGTAGAGTTTTTGGGGTCGCTTATGTACACTATCATATCGTATGAATAACGAAAGTTTATCTTCATCCTTTCCAATTTGTATCCCCTTGATCCCCTTATGTTGTCTTATTGCTATTGCTAGAACTTCAAGCACTATATTGAAGAGGTATGGAGAGAGTGGACAGCCTTGTCGTGTTCCTGATTTTAGAGGAAAGGCTTTGAGTTTCTCTCCATTCAATTTGATGTTAGCTGTCAGCTTGCTGTATATTGCTTTTATTATATTTAATATAATATTAAATATAATATTATTTTTATATAATATTATCCCCAGTCTCTTCAACACCTTTATCATAAATGGGTGTTGAATTTTGTCAAATGCTTTTTCAGCATCCAATGAAATGATCATATGGTTTTTTTCTTTCAGTTTATTTATATGATGGATTACATTGATAGATTTGCATATGTTGAACCAGCCATGCATCTCTGGGATGAAGCCCACTTGATCATAATGGATAATTTTTCTAATGTGTTCTTGGATTCGGTTTGCCAGTATTTTATTGAGTATTTTTGCGTCAATGTTCATGAGTGAGATTGGTCTGTAATTCTCTTTCTTGGTTGTGTCTTTGTGTGGTTTTGGTACCAGGGTAACTGTAGCCTCATAAAAAGAGTTTGGCAATGATTCTTCTGTTTCTATATTGTGAAATACATTAATGAGTATAGGTATTAGCTCTTCCTGGAAGTTGTAGAAGAATTCTGCATTGAAACCATCTGGTCCTGGGCTTTTTTTGGTAGGGAGATTTTTAATAACAGCTTCTAATTCTTCACGACTGACAGGTCTGTTTAGATTGTTCACCTGGTCTTGGTTCAACTTTGGTATATGGTACTTATCTAAAAAAATGTCCATTTCTTGTACATTTTCCAACTTTGTGGCATATAAATTTTCATAGTAAGATCTAATGATTCTCTGAATTTCCTCTGCGTCTGTGGTTATGTCCCCCTTTTCATTTCTGATCTTATTAATTTGCATGTTCTCTCTCTGCCATTTGATTAATTTGGATAGGGGCTTGTCGATCTTGTTGATTTTCTCCAAGAACCAGCTTTTTGATTCTTTGAATTGTTTTCTGTGTTTCTATTTTGTTGATTTCAGCCCTCAGTTTGAGTATTTCCAGTCTTCTACTCCTCCTCGGTGAATCAGCTTCTTTTTTTTCTAGAGCTTTCAAGTGTGCTGTTAAGTCTCCAATGTGTGCTTTCTCCATTTTCTTTAATTGGGCACTTAGTGCTATGAACTTTCCTCTTAGCACTGCTTTCATAGTGTCCCATAGGTTTGAGTATGTTGTGTCTTTATTTTCATTAAATTCAAGGAAGACTTTAATTTCTTTCTTTATTTCTTCCTTGACCCAGGGGTGATTCAGTAGTTGACTGTTCAACTTCCATGAATTTGTTGGCTTCCTGGGGATAGCATTGTTGTTGAATTCTAACTTTAATCCATGGTGGTCTGGCAAGACACAGGTGGTTACTAATATTTTTCTGTATCTGTGGAAGTTTGCTTTGTTACCCAGTATGTGATCAATTTTCGAGAAGGTTCCATGAACTGCAGAGAAGAAGGTATATTCTTTCCTATTTGGGTGGAACGTTCTATAGATGTCTGTTAAGTCCATTTGACTCAATACCTCCAATAATTCTCTTATTTCTCTGTTAGCTTTCTGTTTGATTGACCTGCCCATTGGTGAGATAGGTGTGTTGAAGTCGTTGCCAAATTCTTTTTATGAAGCTACAGTTACCCTGAAACCAAAACCAAAACCAAAACCAAAACCAAATCTATTTGACAAGAACTTTAAGTACTTGAAGAAAGAAATTGAGGAGGATACCAGAAAATTGAAGGATCTCCCTTGCTCTTGGATTGGGAGGATCAACATAGTAAAAATGGCAATTCTACTAAAAGCAATCTATAGATTCAATGAAATCCTCATCAAAATCCCATCAAAATTCTTCACAGACCTGAGAGAACAATAATAAACTTTATTTGAAAAAACAAAAATATTAGCCAGGATAGCCAAAACAATCTTATACAAGAAAGGAACTTCTGGAGGCATTACTATCCCTGACTTCCAACCTATTACAGAGCTACAGTAATGAAAACAGCTTGGTATTGGCATAAAAACAGGAAACACATAGAAGAACAGGATATTAACCCATAAACCAATGAATACCTGATTTTAGACAAAGGAGCTAAATGTATACAGTGGAAGAAAGAAAGAATCTTTATCAAATGGTGCTGGCATAACTGGAAGTCAACCTGTAGAAGAATGAAAGTAGATCCATATCTATCACCATGCACAAAACTCAAGTCCAAATGGATAAAAGACCTCAATATTAATCTGACCACATTGAACCTGATAGAAGAGAAAGTGGGAAGTAGTCTACAAGACATTGGCACAGGAGACCACTTCCTAGGTAGAACCCTAGTAGCACAGAAAAAAAGAGCAACAATGAATATATGGGACTTCCTGAAAATGAGAAGCTTCTGTAAAGCAAAGGACACTGTCAGTGAGACAAAAAGGCTACCTTGTGATTGGGAGAAGATCTTCACTAACCCCTCATCAGACAAAGGTCTGATCTCCAAAATATACAAAGAACTCAAGAAACTAGACACTAAAACTCTAATTAACCCAATTAAAAACTGAACAGAGAATTCTCAAAAGAAGAAGTTCAGATGGCCAAATGACACTTAAGGTCATGCTCAACCTCCTTAGTGATCAGGGAAATGCAAATCAAAACAACTCTGAGATACCATCTTACACTTGTCAGAATAGCTAAAATCAAAAACACCAGTGATAGCCTATGCTGGAGAGGATGTGAAGTAAGAAGTACACTCATTCATTTTTGGTGGGAATGCAAACTTGTGCAGTCACTTTGGAAATCAGTGTGGCAGTTTCTCAGGAAACTGGGATTCAGCCTACCTCAGGACCCAGCAATTCCACTCTTGGGAATATTCCCAAGAGATGCCCTATCTTACTACAAAAACATTTGTTCAACTATGTTCATAGCTGCACTATTGGTAATAACCAGGACCTGGAAACAACCTAGGTGCCCCTCAATAGAAGAATGTTTAAAGAAGGTGTGGAACATATACACATTAGAGTTTTACTCAGAGGTAAAAAGCAATGACATCTTGAATTGTCATTGCAAATGGATGGAAATAGAAAACGCTTAACTGAGTAGGTAACCCAGACCCAAAAAGAGGAATATGGTATGTACTCATTCATAAGTGGATTCTAGCCATAACTAAAGGACATTGAGCCTATAATTCGTTATCCTAGAGAAGCTAAATAAGAAGGTGAACCTGAATAAAAATCATATAGTTATCCTCCTCGATATTAGAAATAGACAAGATTTTCAGGCAAAACTTGGGTGAAACATACCCAAAACGGGGGTTTGGGGTATGGATGTAAGGGTAGATGGGTAGAGTGAAAGGAGAAGGGGAGGATTCAGGAGAACTTGGGGGAATGGGATGGGCAGGATGGAGGAAGGGTGGATATGGGAGCAGGGAAGTAAATATCTTAATTAAGGGAGGCATTTTAAGGTTTGCAAGAGACTTGACTCTAGTGGGGTCCCCAGGTCCAAGTAGAGGTCAACAGATTGTTGCTTGGGAAGCAGAGGAGAGGTTGCCTGAACTGGCCTTGTCCTATGACCACACTGATGAATATCTTGCCTATCACCATAGAACCTTCATCTGGCGATGGATGAAGATAGAGTCAGAGACCCACACTGGAGCACTGGACTGAGCTCCCAAGGTCCAAGCGAGGAGCAGAAGGAGGGAGGACGTGAGTAAGGAAGTCAGGACCACAAGGGGTGTGTCCATCGACTGAGAGTGGGACTGATCTAATGGAAGCTCACCAAGGCCTGCGTGGACTGGGAGTGATGGAGCATGTCTTCATCAGCTCCTGCTTCTGCAGCAGGACACCCCCCCCCCCCAGCTTCTGCAGCAGGGTTCGGTGTTCCAAGGGACCCCTCCCCTCCCCCCCACTGCTGTGGGCCATTTGTCTCCCGGGTCCTGGGAAGACCAGCTAGCCCTGTTGCACTGCTGAGGAGTTCTTCCCAGAGAGGGCTGAGGAGCTCTATCCAGAGAGTGCTGTGAAGTCCTACCCAGAGAGTCCTGAGGAGTTCTATCCAGAAAGTGCTGAGGAGTTTCATTCAGAGTGGAGGAGATGGGCAGGCGCCAATGCAAGAATTCCTCCAACAACCTGAAAGGCAACATGACATCGCCAGAATCCAGGGAGCTCAAAACTAGAAGAATTGAACACCCTACTCCAGAAGAAATAGAAGAAATCGACTCTAAGCGCTTCTTTATGAAAATAATAGAGGAACTTAAACAGGAGGTGAAAATCTGCAGTAAAGAAATGGAAGATAAGTATAACAAAAAAATTGAGGAAATGAGTAAAGAAATGGAAGAGAAATATACCAAAAAGTTTGAAGAAATGAGTAAATCCGTAAATGAAATTCTGGGAAACCAAGAAAAAACAATCAAACAGGTAATAGAAACAGTTCAAGATTTGAAAACTGAAATGGAGTCAATGAAGAAATCACAAACCGAGGGCTGGCTGGCTATGGAAAATCTGGGTAAACGAACAGAGACTTCAGAAACAAGCTTAACCAATAGAATACAAGAGATAGAAGAAAGAATCTCAGACTCTGAGGACACCATAGAGAAATTAAACACTCTGACCAAAGAAAACAGCAAATCCAACAAATTCTCATCACAAAACATTCAGGAACTGTGGGACACAATAAAAAAAACCAAATCTAAGAATAATAGGAGTAGAAGAAGGAGAAGAATTGCATTTCAAAGGTCCAGAAAATATACTCAACAAAATTATAGAAGAAAACTTTCCCATCCTAAAGAACAATATTCCTATGAAGGTTCAAGAAGCATACAGAACACCGAATAGACTGGATCAGAAAAAAACATCCCTTCGTCATATAATAATCAAAACACAAAGCATTCAGACTAAAGAAAGGATATTGAGAGCTGCAAAGGAAAAAGGTCAAGTAACTTATAAAGGTAAACCTATCAGACTTACACCAGACTTCTCGATGGAAACCATGAAAGCCAGAAGGTCCTGGATAGAGGTACTGCAGAAACTAAGAGACAATGGATGCAAGCCCAGACTACTTTACCCAGCCAAGCTAGTGTTCACTATCAACGGAGAAAACAAAATATTCCAGGATAAAAACAAATTTAAACAATATGTAGCTACTAATCCAGCCTTACAGAGAATACTAGAAGGAAAATCACAACCCAGGAATCCAACATTCCCAACACTGCCTACATTAACTCAGACATCTGGCGACCCTTCACAAGCACAACGCAAAGAAGGAAAACACATACACTCTACTACCCAAAAAAATGACCGGAGTCATCGATCACTGGTCATTAATATCACTTAATATCAATGGTCTCAACTCACCTATAAAGAGGCACAGACTTAGAGATTGGATACAAAAACAGGATCCAACATTCTGCTGTCTACAAGAAACGCACCTCACCACAAAGACAGACACCTACTCAGAGTAAAGGGTTGGGAAAAGGTTTTCCAAGCAAATGGACCTAAGAAACAAGCGGGTGTGGCCATTCTAATATCTAACAAAATCGACTTCAAACTAAAATCAATCAGAAGAGATGGAGATGGACATTTCATACTCATAACAGGAACAATTCATCAGGAAGAAGTCTCAATCTTGAATATCTATGCCCCTAATATAAAGGCACCCACATATGTAAAAGAAACTCTTCTAGAACTCAAGGCAGTCATCAAACCACACACACTAATAGTAGGAGACTTCAACCCACCTCTCTCACCAATGGACAGGCCAATCAGACAGAAACCTAACAGAGAAATAAGAGATTTATTGGAGGTATTGAATCAAATGGACTTAACAGACATCTATAGAACACTCCACCCAAATAGGAAAGAGTATACCTTCTTCTCTGCAGTTCATGGAACCTTCTCGAAAGTTGACCACATACTTGGTAACAAAGCAAACTTCCACAGATAAAAAAAAATATTAGTAACCACCTGTGTCTTGTCAGATCACCATGGATTAAAATTAGAATTCAACAACAATGGTACCCCCAGGAAGCCAACAAACTCATGGAAGTTGAACAGTCAACTACTAAATCACCCCTGGGTCAAGGAAGAAATAAAGAAAGAAATTAAAGTCTTCCTTGAATATAATGAAAACAAAGACACAACGTATTCAAACCTATGGGACACAATGAAAGCAGTGCTAAGAGGAAGTTCATAGCCCTAAGTGCCCACCTAAAGAAAACGGAGAAAGCACACATTGGAGACTTAACAACACACTTGAAAGCTCTAGAAAAAAAAGAAGCTGATTTACCCAGGAGGAGTAGAAGACTGGAAATAATCAAACTGAGGGCTGAAATCAACAAAATAGAAACACAGAAAACAATTCAAAGAATCAATGAAGCAAAAAGCTGGTTCTTGGAGAAAATTAACAAGATTGACAAACCCCTATCCAAACTAATCAAACGGCAGAGAGAGAACTTGCAAATTAATAGGATCAGAAATGAAAAGGGGGACATAACCACAGACACAGAGGAAATTCAGAGAATCATTAGATCTTACTACGAAAGTTTATATGCCACAAAGTTGGAAAATGTACAAGAAATGGACATTTTTTTAGATAAGTACCATATACCAAAGTTGAACCAAGACCAGGTGAACAATCTAAATAGACCTGTTAGTCGTGAAGAACTAGAAGCTGTTATCAAAAATCTCCCTACCAAAAAAAGCCCAGGACCAGATGGTTTCAATGCAGAATTCTACCACAACTTCCAGGAAGAGCTAATACCTATACTCCTTAATGTATTCCACAATATAGAAAAAGAAAAGTCACTGCCAAACTCCTTTTATGAAGCTACAGTCACCCTAATACCAAAACCACACAAAGACACAACCAAGAAAGAGAATTACAGGCCAATCTCACTCATGAACATCGACGCGAAAATTCTCAATAAAATACTGGCAAACCGAATCCAAGAACACATTAGAAAAATCATCCATTATGATCAAGTAGGCTTCATCCCAGAGATGCAGGGATGGTTCAACATACGCAAATCTATCAATGTAATCCATCATATAAATAAACTGAAAGAAAAAAACCATATGATCATTTCATTGGATGCTGAAAAAGCATTTGACAAAATTCAACACCCATTTATGATAAAGGTGTTGGAGAGACTGGGGATACAAGGATCATACCTAAATATAATAAAAGCAATATACAGCAAGCCGACAGCTAACATCAAATTGAATGGAGAGAAACTCAAAGCCTTTCCACTAAAATCAGGAACAAGACAAGGCTGTCCACTCTCTCCATACCTCTTCAATATAGTGCTTGAAGTTCTAGCAATAGCAATAAGACAACATAAGGAGATCAAGGGGATTCGAATTGGAAAGGATGAAGTTAAACTTTCGTTATTTGCTGACGATATGGTAGTGTACATAAGTGATCCCAAAAACTCTACCAAAGAACTCCTACAGCTGATAAACACCTTTAGTAACGTGGCAGGATACAAGGTCAACTCCAAAAAATCAGTGGCACTCCTATACACAAAGTATAAAGAAACGGAGAGGGAAATCAGAGAAACATCACCTTTCACGATAGCCACAAACAGCATAAAATATCTTGGGGTTACTCTAACCAAGGATGTGAAAGACCTATTTGACAAGAACTTTAAGCCTTTGAAAAGAGAAATTGAGGAGGATACCAGAAAATGGAAAGACCTCCCCTGCTCTTGGATTGGGAGAATCAACATAGTAAAAATGGCAATTCTACCAAAAGCAATCTATAGATTCAATGCAATCCCCATCAAAATCCCATCAAACTTCTTCACAGACCTTGAGAGAACAATAATCAAGTTTATATGGAAAAACAAAAAACCCAGGATAGCCAAAACAATCTTATACAATAAAGGAACTTCTGGAGGCATTACTATCCCTGACTTCAAACTCTATTACAGAGCAACAGTGTTGAAAACAGCTTGGTATTGGCATAAGAACAGAGAAGTCGACCTATGGAATCGAATAGAAGACCCAGATACTAACCCTCAAACCTATGAACACCTAATTTTTGACAAGGGAGCTAAAGGTATACAATGGAAGAAGGAAAGCGTCTTTAACAAATGGTGCTGGCATAGCTGGAGGTCAACCTGTAGAAGAATGAAAATAGATCCATTTCTATCACCATGCACAAAACTCAAGTCCAAATGGATTAAAGACATCAACATCAATCTGTCCACTTTGAACCTGATAGAAGAGAAAGTGGGAAGTAGTCTACAAGATATAGGCACAGGAGGCCTCTTCCTAAGTAGGACCCCAGTAGCACAGATAATAAGAGAAACAATGAATAAATGGGACCTGCTGAAACTGAGAAGCTTCTGTAAAGCAAAGGACACTGTCAGTAAGACAAAAAGGCTGCCTTCTGACTGGGAGAAGATCTTCACCAACCCCTCATCAGACAAAGGTCTGATCTCCAGAATATACAAAGAACTCAAGAAACTAGACACTAAAACTCTAATTAACCCAATTAAAAATGGGGTACTGATCTGAACAGAGAATTTACAACAGATGAACTTCGAATGGCCAGAAGACACTTAAGGTCATGCTCAACCTCCTTAGCGATCAGGGAAATGCAAATCAAAACCACTTTGAGATACCATCTTACACTTCTCTGAATAGCTAAAGTGAAAAACACCAATGATAACCTATGTTGGAGAGGATGTGGAATGAGGGGAACACTCATCCATTGTTGGTGGGAATGCAAACTTGTGCAGCCACTGTGGAAATCAGTGTGGCGGTTTCTCAGGAAACTGGGAGTCAACCTCCCTCAGGACCCAGCAATTCCTCTCTTGGGAATATACCCTAGAGATTCCCGAACATACTACAAAAGCGTTTGTTCAACTATGTTCATAGCAGCACTATTTGTAATAGCCAGAACCTGGAAACAGCCTAGGTGCTCCTCAATAGAAGAATGGTTAAAAAAGGTGTGGAACATATACACATTAGAGTTTTACTCAGCGGTAAAAAATAATGACATCTTGAATTTTGCATGCAAATGGATGTACATAGAAAACGCTTTACTGAGTGAGGTAAGCCAGACCCAAAAAGAGGAACACGGTATGTATTCACTCATAAGTGGATTCTAACCATAATTAAAGGTCTTTGAGCCTATTATTCGTGATTTTAGAGAAGATAAATATGAAGACGAACCTGATGAAGATTATTTAGCTATCCGCCAGGAGGTAGGAAATAGTCAAGAGTCTCAGGTAACCTTGGGTGCATGGGGGTGGGGTGGGAGGGTTGTTGGAAGGGGAGAGGGTTAGAGAGAAGAAAGTAGGGGAGGAATGGGAAAGCTTGGTTGACCGGGATGGGGGCAAGGGAGGAAGGATGAATATGGGATCAGGGAAGAATATATTTCAACTATGGGAGTCATTTTAGAGTTTACAGGAAACTTGATTATATATGGGATCCCAGGTCCAAGGAGAGCTCCCCAGATTGTTCTCTGCACAGAGGAGAGGGTGCCTGAACCGGCCTTGGCCCATAACCATACTGATGAATATTTTGCTTATCACCATAGATCCTTCATCTGGCGAGGGATGGCGATACAGACGGAGACCCACATTGGAGCACCGGACTAAGCCCCCCAAGATCCAAATGAGGAGCAGAAGGAGGAAGAAAATGACGAAGGACTGCGAGGGATGCTATCACCCACTGATACAAGGGGTCAGATCTAATGAGAGTTTACCAAGGCCAGTTGGACTGCGACTGAACGAGCACGTGATCCAACCAGATTCTCTGAATGTGGCTGGATTCTCTGAATGTGGCTGGCCTGGAGTCTTTCTGAGAAGCCATTGACAATGACACTGGGACTAGTTTCCTCTGCATATACTGGATTTTTGGGATCCAGTCTGTTTGGATGCTCACCTTCCTGGACCTGGAGGGATGGGGGAGGAGCTTGAACTTCCCACAGGGCAGGAAACCCTGAATGCCCTTAGGGACAAAGTGGGAGGAGGAGAGGGAGGGGGGGAGTGGGAGGGCGTTGGGAAGAGGGTCGTAAATGGAAACTTTTATAATTTAATAAAATTACTTTCAAAAGAAAAATAAATAAATAAATTTAAAAAAAAAGAAAAAATATTCCAGCATATACTACAGACCAGCTGAGACATCAGCTTTGTGTAGTGAGCAAGTACTTGATTCTAGGACTTTCGATTAATAGCCAGTCATTGTTGGATTAGCTAGAGTACAACCAGAAAGCCATTCAAACAAATCACCTTTCAATATATGGAGAGATCCATCTTATAATTTCTGTTACTCTAGAGAGCCCTGACTAGTACACAGGCATTGAGAGAGAGCAGTCTAGAGCAGTTTGGGGCTCATAGCAGTCTCAGCTCACTTACAAACTATCAATAGTCACTTTCCCATAACCTTAGTCTTCCCCAGGTGCTTTTTCACTTCAGAGGACTCAACTCTCCTCTTCCACATCATTCTGACTTAATTTTTTGGCATGCTTTATTTCTTATATTATTGGGCATGGATGTTCAGTAGGGGAAGGGACATTCTTGGTCAGTGCTTAATAAGCCAATTCAACTCTCCATGGGTAAAGCAGTGAAAAGATTCTAATGAAGCAAAGAAATCCTTAGTGTTGGAAAAAGGAAGTGCTGAATGGCTTTCCCTGTGTCACAGGAGAGACTCATGGAATTGAAACTCAGCTTCTGCTCAGTTAAGGGAGAAATAATTACCAAGAAGGCAAAAGCTATGCCCGTGACATCAGCAGCCCATCTCTGGAAATTCTACTGTATCCTGGAGAGCTCTTGGAATCCTGTGATGTTACTTGTGTTGTAGCAACACCAACTGCCCTCAGGACATTCGTTCAGTGGCTATAAGATTCACTTATAGACATGTTGTCTAGACTGAGGAGACTACTTGTGAGAGACAATGGAAAGCATGGAGAGAGCAGAGTGAGGCAGAAGGAAGCAGGCCCTAGGTCTCACTGGAAAACATGGAGAAATAAATTGTCCTGGGGAAGACGCAGTGAGTTCAGGGAATGGACTAGGATGCTTTCTGAATGTGATGGCCTTGACCCTTCCAGGGCTAGGGCTCAGGAATTAAGAATTTCTGGGACACAATAGGTCAATCTTGAACCTACATCAAGGATTTATGATAGTTAAATTGACAGATTCAGGAATTGGCAAGGCTGTAGCCTTTGTGTTGGAGAACCTCTGCATTCACTCTGAGTGGGGAAGGAGGCACAGTGGAATTAGTTAGATTTCAATACTAGCACTGCACTTTGCCCCCAGTGGAGTCCTTTAGGTAGTGTGCCAATAATAATAGGAAAAGGAGAGTGCTCTGGAAAAGCCTGAGGTTCTTATGCTTTAGATAACAGCCATTAGCAGGGCTGAGGCATCAAGTAATTCTCTCTTCCATTGACTCCTAAGGTTTCTGACTTCCCAGTTATGAATGATACCCTGGTCTCCAGTTCAGCTTTAAAGCTATTAGAGCCAGTGGGTGAGAGACTGGGAAGAGACTGAGATTTCTTATGTTTGTTTGTTTTTGTTTTGGTTTGATTTGGTTTTTGTGGGGGTTGTTTTTGTTTGTTTTTTTTGAGACAATGTTTCTCTGTGTATCTCAGGTTATTCTGGAACTCACTATGCAAATCAGGCTGGACTCAAACTCATAGAGATACATCTGCCTCTGCCTCGCTGAGTGCTGGAATTAAAGGAATGTGCCACCACAGTCCAGCTGAGACTTCAATTTCTTGTTAGCTCTGGATGTCCTGGGCTATTAGTGAGTGAGAATGGCTTTGTGAACCTGGTGACTATGTTCTGAGCCTGAAAAGGGCTTCTCCATTAACATGAGAGTCTGAAGCATCAAGCAAGTGACCTGGGCATGCCTATACTCCCTAAGTGATTGTGACAGTAACAGTTATCTCCAGCCTTCTGAAAGCACATGGCTGAGATCTAAGAAGTCAGGGTGCATCCTCTGTACCTGTGAATAAGCCTTAGAATGCTTTCCCCTAGATCACCTTGTACAGGGAGACAGAGGTAACCAGGTGACTTCTGAATGACAGGCATCTCCTTATATAAGGAAGGGAGAACTGACACCCACAAAGGGGGAGACTCAATCTGATATTTCAGATTCTACTTGGGCAAAGTCTTATCTGTCAGTAACTTCTTGAGTATCCTTAAACATGTCAAGTTTGACTGAGATGAGGTCGTGTGTGGGGCAGGTTCTGTCCTTTGACTTCTAGAATTGGGTGTTACTGAGACACCTAATCCTGTCTAACATGGTTATCAGTGTGAATAACACGTGAATGGACATAGTTCATCCCAAATCACTCATTTTTTTCCGGGGTCCACCAAGACCATTTCTGAAGCCAAAGTCAAGACTTTCTGTGAATTCTCAATCCAGGCTGAACATGGTGCTAGCTCTTCATTTTCAGGAGGCCAGTAAATTCAAAAGTGTGAAGTGGGCTCTGGGAAGGGTCTAGAGGAAAAGACTGCAGTTATCTCATTGCGTGTCCTTTGCCTACTCTTCTCGTGCTCTGCTGTGTATTGTAGTTTAAGTCGGCTGTGTCCCCTGTCCTAAGGCATGTCCATTGTCACAGTGGCTGCAGATCAGCCTGTGTGCAGATCTAGGTGAGGCACCTTAGCAGTGACACACTACTTACTCTCTCCATGACTATGAGAAATGTGATTTTCAGGAAATGACTTTGCATATCTGTGTGCGGTGTCTCAATAATTATTCATCTTTCCTTACACTTGAGTATAGGATATATTCATCACTCTTCATGGGAGTGTCTACTCTTGTGTTGAGAGCTCTCTTGAAAGCCCCAGTTCTTAGCATCTCCAGCCCAAACTGTCCAAACCCAATCAAAAAGGTGATCACACATTTGCCAACTTAGGATGGCCGAAATGTAATCTGCTGAAGTTTGGGGGTAATTTTCATCAACTATGGAGCTACCTTTGATCTGACAGGACACTGACAATGTCCTATCACACCCATATAGTATTAAAACTTTGTGGATCATCCATAATATGTTTATTGCTGTCAGGGGACTGAAATTTTCTCACCAATATTCTGAATTAATTACCTAGAAACTTTTATTTCTCATGATATTTATTAGAGATGTCAAGAAGGGGATGAACCACTTCCTGGATGTGTTTGAAGTGAATCTTCAATTTCCAATACATGAAGTAGTGAATGTTTTCTAATGAAGGAGAGAGAGAGAGAGAGAGAGAGAGAGAGAGAGAGAGAGAGAGAGAGAGATCTGGCTTGTAATTAGGAGGTGATGAAGGTCTTCCCTTGTGTTTCTGGGAAGGGTCCTGGGGAGGCCAGTAAGGCTTCCAGTGAATTGTAGAAGACCTAGTTGGTAAGCAGGTGAGAAAGGCTACTACTGTTGACCCTATTATTGCCTTCTCTGGATATTCTCTTGCATCCTGGAGAGACCTTGATACTCCCTGTGATATCAGAGAATGAAGAACATGGGAAGATTGTGAGAGGTAGAAGGAAACTAGACTTCAGTTTCAGTGTAAACCATGGAAAATTATGGTTCTGGGGAAGGCACAGTAAGTCCTGGCAGAAAATTAGAAGGTTCCTAGAGGAGGTGAAGCTTGAGTTTGGCCTTCCAGTAGTAGGGCGTGGCATTGGGAACTTCTTAGAAGCACTGGGCTTCTCCTTCTTCTCTGGGTTCCCCAAAAGAATGCCTAGAGACAACAGTTACTGATGGTTAGTTTGGGAGTGCCATGAATTGCCAATTGTGCAGCTATTTTTTTCTGGGAGATTCTTAATCTCATTCTGAGTGGAACGGGAGACCAGCAGGAGAAAATGGGGGGACAAATTAGGTGTTCCTTTCAGGGAAGGGTGTTGCTGCACTTCATCCTAGTGGATTCCTTCAGTTTCCATAAGAATCTGATGCTAAGAAGAGAGGGAAACTCCTCCAGCCATGCCCCAAAGTCTCAGACATTCAGATGCTTTGGTCCTGGCACATGCGGTATGAACTTAATGCTGCTAAGCATTGGGGACAGCAGGATTTCCCTGCATCGTATCAGATATGAGGTGACACTGTCCTCCAAATCTACATGGCCGGGCTACCTTAGGCCTTCCAGGTACAGAGGACTACATTAGGGAGCAAGGCACATGCCTAGCCGTGGTGTTTGAAGACAGACACAAAGCTCATTGAGGATAGCTTCCCTGTTCTTTAGGGACTTCACTTTGTTCCTAGAATTTCCTCTTCCTTGGGTTTATTTTTGGGACTGAGCATGGACTCTCCTGTCCCTATGCCATTCAAGTACATAAGCTCACTATCTTTATCTGCCTGCAGGGACTACTGGGGAGGCACCATCCCAACTCTCCACCTTCACTGAGCAGGAGCAGGAGATGAAAGAGGCAGAGGATCTCAACATTCAGCTACAGAGTATGAAATATGAGCAGCTTCAGCTGTATGGCTTCCTGGGAAATTGTGACTACAAGAATTTGAACAACAGGTAGCCGTTTATGCCCAGTTCTCCGCTGACCATATTGATCCCACAGTGTCAAGCCAAGATTTCCTGAGGAATAGGAGGCTGAACCTCAGAGGGTCCTGTGCCTAAACTAATTTTCCTGAATGCTTCAGAGAGTCAGAATTTGCAACCTGGGTAGCTATGAGATGAGGAACTGGGTTATTCTGCTTCCTCCAAATGAAAAACAGAGTCTGTGACCTGAATCACACTCCAGGAATAGGGACAGCAGTGTGTCAGCTTTCAACATGCCTTAAAAGAGGCCTTGGCAGGTTTTGGTTTGTGAGACATGCTAGGTCCTGTGAGTTTGTGGTGAGTCTTTGTGAATGACCAGCAGATGACTGTGTGCTGAAAATTCCTGGCAGCAGCTGAGGGGACTGGTCCCGTCCACCAATATCAGTGTGTTGCTGGAAGGCCCAGAGTTCATCACTGCTCCTCTCTGGTCTTGTTCTTTATAATTTGAGTCCGTGCCACCTCCCTGCACTTCATGGGCAACCTGATTGTAGGTGTGGGTGGGTGGGGGTAGAGAACATGTGGGGTCTGTGTACTTCTGGGAGCCTGGGATCTTTGGCAGAGACTGAGGTTTTGCCATTCTCACAGTTTCCAGGGGATTCCAGTGCTGAAGCCAGGGAGCCACACTTTGAGCAGCACAATTCTTGGCCACTGTGCTCTCCTTGGTGCAGCATTGGAACCCCCTGTGGAGTTTATAAAGTCATCCTGAAATTGGGTCTCATTCCTGGAAACACTGATCATGTGCTCTGGCCTTCTGTGTAGCAATAGGTACCTAGGGATTAGAATACCTGTTCTTATGACAGGAGAAATGTCATCTTAGGTTCCTGGTGACCCAAATATTTGATTCATGGAAAATTTGTAGCTCCAAGACAACTGAGGGTGCTCATGTAGCCCTGGATAACTCTCTTTGGACACCCTGCCTCTTTTGACCTGGGGACAGGATAGTAAGTTATTTAAGCACCAGGAGGCCCCACTGTATAGGTGCCAGGCTGTGGCATCCACTGGGCAGGGGTAGTTCAGAACACAGCCTGATATTTTATGATTTTTGAGTTCCATGTTCATGGGTTTTTTTCCCCCGGGGCCACCACAGGATGAATTCTTTTGAGATGCGGGAAAAGGAGCATAAGCAGGTGATGTTGGACCTGCAGAAATGGCCCATGGAGATCAGCAATGCTTTGAAGAAGTGCAAGCGACTAAGAAAGGAGAGCAAAACCTACAGGTAAGGGCCTGATATAGCTTTGGAGAGACTGATTCTGCCCTCTTTGTTTCTGACCCAAAGGGAGGGTTCTGGTTCTAGCCCGAATGCCTCTTACCAAGAAGCCTGAGTTGTAGCACTTGAACTTGTGCCTCTTGGACTCAGTTTTGCTGAGTGTGAAAGACAGTGAGCCTCTCCCAGTGATGTCCTAAATAGGAGCCCCTGGATAGGAAAATGATTTGCACCATGAAGGGGATGTCATGAAGCCCTGGGTCTCTGGGGCTCTGGAAGTGGTTTCGCAGATCTGGTTTCCATGGGACCTGTAGACAGAATGTGTTCCTGTTGGGACTTCTCCCCTCCTTCAGAGAGTGTTTGCTCTCTACATGTTGATGCTCCCCCAGAGTTAAGAAAAGGTGTGGACTACACCCTGTTCTCAGGCACAGAGTATCAGTTTTGGTGCCAGGGATTTTAGAAGTAGTTTGAATCTTTCTGGAATTTGTTATTTTTTCTGAAGTTTGACAGATACTTGCTTGACTACTGTGAGCTCCAGTCTTGTGTTATCTGGGGGTGTGCAGCTTTTCAGGGCTGATGGAGTAGGGATGGCAAAGGGAGGGTGGATGGGGCTCATCATTTTTGGGTGGTGGTTCAGTTACCTTTACAGTCAGATGGCACAAGAATTGCCTGAGCTGAAGAACAGCACACATGGATTGAGAGCCAAGAAGAGAAAGCTGCAGGAGGAGCAGATTGTGTTGCAAGAGACCTGCGAGGAGGTGAAGAGGCTCTTGAAGGAGGTCCGTGAGACGGTCTGTGACCCCTGTGCTGAGAAGCATCAGGTAGGTTAAGGCAGCGGGGTCACACTGTCCACCAGTCCAACCATAAAGAGCCAGACAACCATGTAGCCATCCACCCACCCATCCAGACGACCACCTACTACCACTCAATTGTTCATTTCTGTGAGCATTCACAAGTCTCTGCAAGGAACTGGATGATGGACAAGAGAATCCTCCTTCTCTGCTGGATGCTGGAGTCCATTGAGGGAGATGGATTAGTCACATATCACACATCTACATGGCATTATGGTCAGTGGGAGTTACTTAGGGAAAAGAATAGAGCTTTCATTGATAAGGTCAGAAGCCTGAGGCTCATTTCCTTTGCAGGGGTCACATGAGATCACAGGTAGGAAGCAGCTTGGAAGGACTAGAGCCCAGGGCCAATGCCAAGTGGGTGTTTCTCATGTTTATATTTGGGGCAGGCAGGAATGTGGTCTTCTTTCTTCCTTATCCCAATGTCTTCTCTTCCCTTTGCTCAACTCTTGGTTCACACAGACAGAAGCCTGAGTAGCAGCTTGTCAACCCTGTTTTCTGTGGGGGGGAGGGTGGAACAGTTCCCCTGTCCTGGAGCTTCCAGTCTGGAGAGGCCTGGGGTGACAGAGGGGAGGCTGCAAGAGAACATTTTCTCTAATCACCTCAGCACAGTTTAAGCAAGCTGTGTGTGCTCCTAGGGATTTTTAGTTCCCAAGGGATGGACAGCAGTGCTGTGGGTCTCAGTAGAAAAGCCTGGTGTGCATGGTCTGAATTCAACTGTGCATTCAGTGTGATGTCCTCTTCATATTTTCTGCTCACTCATATTTTATGTGGCCCTTGTGTGATGTGTACATGCATGTGTAGATGTGTACAATGGCGGGTGTGTTTCCAGGCCAGATCATGACATCTGTTGTTGTCCTCTGCTGTTCTTTCCCTTATTCCCTTGAGCCCAGACCTCTCAGGGAACATGAAAGTTTCTGTTTTTCTTAATCTGGCTGGCCAGCACTCTTGGGATCTCTTCTACTCTCCAAGGTGGATCTTCTGTCTTGTTTGGTCTCTTCTAATTGTTACAGTTTCAATAGTTCAGAAAGAGGAGGAATGTGGTAGCTCTCTTTTTATTTTACACATATTTATTGTTTTGGAATTTAACATGTTTTACAATAAATAGCAAAATTCAAACAGTATAGCTTTATTAAAAATGAAAAGTAGAATTTTTCCTTTCATTACACAGAACTAACACTACAGGAAATGTCTGGTTTGTCTCACTGACTTTACAACACAGAATCCCACAGTGCATCTCCTTGCTGACAGTGTTGCTGACTATGCCATGGGCATGGCTGTGTCTTAGAACAGATTCCCTCTCATATTGTACAGAGAGCTGCATTCCTGAAAAGCAGTTCAGGTGACATCACTAGCTTCCTTCTGACTGACGTTGGGGATGAATTCATATTATATGCACTGTAACCTTTTGAAAATTTCCTGGCTGTTGATCATGGGTCAATGTCTTTCACATGAGCTGTCAAGGTTATATGTGGAGGAACCAGGGTAGGTTTAGTGAAGAGGCTATGGTGGATCAACTTGGAACCTGTGAGATCATAGGGTCTCAGTAGGGATAAAGTTCATGGAAGGAAAAGTAAGTACAGGACAGGGTAGCAGAGCTTGGCTGAGTCTATGAGTCTTGTAGACAGCAGGGAGGACCTGTTACCTCCCCCCTGCAGCAGAAAAGGTTATGAAAAACAGCAATGACCTCCGTGGTCATTCTGGGTTCAGAAGTGTGTGTGTGTGTGTGTGTGTGTGTGTGTGTGTGTGTGTGTTTATGTATGTATGTATGTTTGTATGTATGTATTGTCATGTGGCACATTTCTTCTCATCTCTGTGTGTGGACTTCTATGTGTGTTTGTGTGTGTCTCTGTGTGTGTCTGCTGTCTGTTGTTTCCACAGTAATGTCCCTTTGTGTGTGTGTATTATGTGCCCTTGTGTGGTTGAGTGTGGTTGTGTGGGCCCGTGTTCCCTGTATGTGTAGGGATAAGTGCTTTTGGGGGTGTTTGTGAGTATGGGTGCTTCTACGTGCAAGTATGTGTTTGTGTTTGTATCCTTCAAATATTTTATGCTGCTGCCCATCTTTCTGCAAGTCTACCTAACTCTAGAGAACAAAAACACAAAAAACTACTGTGATTCAATGGTTTTCTGGTGTTTGTAGAGGGAAAATATTTATCTTCCAGAAAAGACTTCTGAGAAAATCAAAGGAATGCAATACAGGAAGGTGAAGGGGGGTCACTGTAGTAAATCAAGTTGTCTCAGAGGCAGGACAGACCTGTGATAGGAAGGCTTGTGTCCCTTCCCTGCGCTGGGTGAATGGTGACTGCACACTCAATGGTCAGGTGGCTCACCATGTCCTCTCTCTCCTCTGCTTTGTCCTCATCCACATTGCCTACTATCATTTTCTTTCCACCTTTGACTAGCCTAAGCTCAGTTAACATTGGAGCTTAGACTGAATTTTATTCATTGAGAGATAATGACTTGCAGTGTGATCCCAGCTGCATCTAAGTCCAGCAGAAGTCCCACAGCTCTACTGTAGTGTGCTACTGGGGCTGTCAGCGCCCCCCACTTAGGCTCATGAGGCTCTAAAGCACTCACCATGTGTCCTGTCTGTAGAACTCAGTAACTGCTTGTATTCAAATTGTTAAAATCAGCCTCCTGGAGGGTTGGGAGAAATGAGGACCCTTAGAGATGTTGAAGGTATAAAATGATGTAGCACAGTGGGAAGCCACACGCAATTCTTCGGAAAGTTAGACTGCAGGCCCCAGGTGACCCAGTGATTATGGAACATGAAGTCGGTGTCCACGGAGAAGCTAGGCAACATCGGGGTTGTAGCAGCAATTTGCAGAGTAGCCTCACAGTGAACTACCCAGATCTCTATCACTTGATGAGTGAAAAAGAACAGTGTGATTGAGCCCTTCCATGGAATGTTGTTCACTATGAAGTAATACATCATTTGGCCCTGACTTAGTCAGCATTACTCAAAGAAATTCCTGACACAGTCACCTCACGGGGAGGAACTATTGATTTTGACTCCTGGCTGTCAAGATTTTCTGGTTTCCTGAGCTCATTGCTTTGGGTCTGAAGTGAGGCAGCCTGTGGCAAAGGGATCTCTTTTGGAGGAAGTTTCTCACCTTGGGGGCAACGGGTAAGTTAACAGGACCTGTGGACAGGTCCACTAGCATCCGGTGGTCCTGTGCTGGGAAACATTCCTGTACTCCATCCACAGGCTGGAAAACTTCCTAAGCACAGTTGGCTAAGGAGCCAGGACTCCAGAGCTCCACCTGTCTGTGAATTAGATTGACAGGATGGACATTTCAATGACTGAGCTGCCTATCTCTCATGCCCATGTGTTTCTCTCATTCAGCAAAGGTCAACCTTCTTCTCAACAGTATCCCTGGTGATTTTTCCTTATATTATCACTATCTGGTAAACTAAACATATTACTGCATTACAATGTGCTTCTATGTGTACATACATGTATTTGTTTGTGTTCATGAGTTCATGTATGTACATGAGTGAGCAACCCTCCTCTCAGAACATAATCTTCTAATGAACAGGAGCAAGAAAGCCTGGAAGAAAGACAGAAGAACCTGATGAAGCAGGAGATGATTGCCCAGCAAAGGGACTTGGCAGAAAAGCTGCAACATCAAATCAGTGTCCCCGAGATGAGGTAGGAGCCCAGCTGGGAGGAGCAGTTAGAACCATGTAGGTCACCTATACCTGGATCTCTGTCCTTTTGGGGATTCTCACTTTCCGGTTGTCTCTCAGCCACAGTCAAAGAACACCTCATAGTATTGTGCTGGTCCAGTTAACAAGACCATCACCAGGAAACACTATGTTTGTTCTTGGTGTTTCTGAGGATCGTTTATGCCTTATTCCCTTCTGACCCCTCTAGTGTCTTCTTAGTATCTGTTACTTTGTTTCTTCCCATAATTCTCCCTCTGGTAGTCCTAAACCCAGCAGGAGGAAGGTTAGTTGTGGAGGACACTGGGAGCTCCTGCCACTTTATTTTCCTTCCAGATCATCACCTTTAGAGAGAAGTTCCTGCCTCTGGGGAGATCTGCATGCAGCACACTCCTGCTCCTTACAGGCTCTCTGCAGTGTGCATTGGTTTCCTGTGCAAACATTTTTCTGGCTATAAGAAGCTTTACTGACTGAGGAGTTGAACCCAGGCACGTTTCTGTGCTGTGGGAATAATTAGAAACTTTAATGCTTTTATAGGCTCCCCTAGAGGGTCTACATTGAGTGTCCCAGGTTGCTCACACTCACCTGGTATCTAATCAAGGCCATGCATATCTATCTTGAACCATTACTCAGACATTTTATTTTTTTTCCAAAATCTATACCACTGGAGAAATGTGCTGTATTTTCTTGCTCAGCAGAGTATAGTTCTCAGTTCATCTTCTAGCAGATTCTAAAAGCTGAGAAAAAAATTCAACCCAGGTGCACTCAGACTCTACTCTCTTGGGGAACATCCTCATGTTGGATTGCCTAGCTGAATACAGCTGATTCAGGTTCAACAGATGACAGAGCAGATTCCCCACTAGGATTTTTCCCTAACTGACTTCCTCCTCTATGTCAGAAAATCTCCAATCTGAGTTGGAACAGGTCACAGCCCAGGATGAGAGCCTCCTGCAGACAGAGCTGCCTCAGCAGGTCTAAGTCTCACAGGCAAGTAAGCCACCATTTCATCCCAACCCCAGTAAATTTGGCATTGGGGGAACTGGGAGTTCTCAACCTTGGCTTCCAGTATGAATGGAGCCTGATTGTTTTCTAGCTGGTGGCCCAGCCAGGCTGCTTATTGGTCTGATTTCTTTTTCTTCTCACTTAGCAGATCTTGAGAGAGCTGAGGAGGCCCAAGAAGTCAAAGATGCCTTGAACCCATGACATTCTACACCCACAGATCAAGGCCTCTTCCTCAGAAGACACCCCCTTATATCTCCGAACTTACCAATGAGGCAAATACCAGCTGACCTCCACGTGATTCATCTCCAAGTATATCCATCAAAAACTGCCCAAAAGGGTCACAAAGAGTGCTCTTGAAAGAGGTCTAGAACTTAGTGATGATGAGGCCTTGACTTACAAATCTGCAAAGAAACCTGGCTATACTAGCTTTGGAAATGCTTTTTACAATTGATGACAGCCCTCCTAGCATTCCAAACATGTCCAGTGACAGGCTGTATGTCTGTGCTGCTAAATCTGCAGAAAGAGAACGCTGCTTGCTCATTTTTTTTGTTTCGTTTTTGGTTGAATTTTGTTCGCTTTGCTTTTGTTGGTTTTCTTTGTTATGGTTTGAGGTTCTGCTATTGATTTGTTTTTTCTTTGGATTTTTTTGTGTTTTAGTATTTTTGAAGGATATTCACTATTTATATTGACTGCTCTCTTTAAGCCCCTATTGAATAAAATGACTATTTTTATTAATACAAAAGTGATTTTCAACTCTTCTCTCTTAGAACCAATTTCTTTGGTCCGGTGTGGTGTCTCACTCCAGTAGCCCCAGAACCTCCTACAAGACCATAACTCCTGAGTGCCCAACTTGGGCTGCATAGTGAGTTCTCAGTCTGCCAGGGCTACACCAGTATGTGAATGTGGATGGTGTTGCCAACTCCGTGGATATGCATTGCATGATGGAAAAAGTATTCATACTGTATCCTTGTGGTCATATACTTAACCATCCTTAAAATATAACATTCTGTTTACACATTTCATGTAATAATTATGTATGCCAAATTAATGAGAAACACAATAGTATTTCTGTAAAGCCTCTCTGGAAATGAAAACTTTTACTAAGGGAATATTAAAGAAATTCACTTGCCACCAGGGACCATGATAATGTCCTTGCTTGGGCTGCTACCAAGGGCCGTATCCAGTCCATGGGCCCTGACACAGATGTGAGAGTCTGTTTTGGTATCGGTGATTTCTCTTACCAGTGAGGTCCTTGCAATCACCTGCAGACTCGGCCACCACCTGTGACCATGTTGGTGTTAAAGGGATGTGCTCCCATAGGGGGCATGTGTTTCTTACAGTGTTGTGCTAATACCTAGGCCCAAAGTGACATAAGGGCAGGGACTGGTGGCCTTGTCTGGTGTAAACGGTGGCCACTCTTTCATTCCTGGCTGTCCAGACCTGAACAATCACACAGAAACTGTATTGATTGCAACATTGTTCACCCAAAAACTTAGGCAGATTTCTATTAGCCCTTTTCTATTAATCTGTATATCACCATGAGTCTGTGGCTTACCTAGGTTCTGGTGTCTTTCCCCTTCACCAGCTATATGGTTTCTCCTTGACTCCACCTACTCTCTCTATATCTCTGTTTGGATTTCCCACTTAGCTTTATTCTGCCCTGCCATAGGCCAAGGCAGATTATTTAATTTTTTGAGTATAATAAAGGATTATTTATTTAGGGGTAGACTCACAAATCAAAGACATTTTCAAAAACAAAGAAAACAGGAACTGAATCCAGCAGCCAGAAGAGACGGAGGGCACAGGCTTTACATTGCCATTTATAGTTCAAGAGGCCACGCCCAAGTGGGCTGGTAACTTAAAGGCTACTGGTTGAAGGAGTTCCTACAGCACCCTGCTCTTCCATTATTTTCACTCTCAATATTATCTAAATAATCCCAGAATACTCCCATACCACTGACCGCCTTCATGGATACAACCAGAACCTTAGAAATTTAAAGTTCCTTTGAATCCCATTTGCTTACCAAGTACTTTCTGATAAGAAAAATAAAACAGAGATATAAAAAGAATACAGAAACACAGAATAGAGTTAGAAGGGCAACTCAGTGAATACTGAATTTGCCCACGTTTGTTTCTCATATACCTACATACCCCAATCCAAAAGCAGGGGAAAAAGGCAAAAGACTGCTTTACTATGATACAAAGAACAAATAGAGCAATTACCTCTTCAAAACCTGAAATATCAAGTAACTATTTCGTGAGATAAGTATTCTGTTTCATCAGGACATTCAGTGACCACACTTTAGGCCAAGAATCCTGCAAACAGCTACACCCTAAGTCAAACTTCCTATCATAACCTTGAAGGAGTAAGAATATGCCTGAACTCTCTGAACTCTGACCAAGGTAGAACAAATTCATTATTTATTAGCCAATGGTAATAAAACATATTCACAGCATACAGAGGGGAATCTCACATCCGTCTGGGTCCGTGTCTCTGCTTCAGTCAGAGTCTGCGTTGATGTCTCATGCTCCTGTTGTCATCAAATCAGGGCAGATTTCTGGAATAGGACCACATCCTGGGGACATGGTGCTCCTGGGTCCATACCAATCTGATTGACCTGCACTGTCAGCCAGAGCCCTGGTGACATCCAGTCCTAGACTGCTGCCAAAAGCTATGTCTGGATCCAGTGTGCTGCCACAGCCTTGGCCATGTTGATATCAATGTCTCCTGTTACCAATGAAGCAGGAGAGGTTAACAAAGAGTTACCGGGAGCTGCCCCTCACCGACTGTGGCCCTCGGGAGAGTGGGTCCTGCACCTGAACTGAGCAGCACAGTAGAGTACTGTAGAGTGGTGGTGAAGGTGAGCTGGCCCCGAGGGTGTGAGAGCAGAAGAACTGAGTCCACCCTACTTCGTCCACCTTGTGTCGGCAAAGGTAAGGGAAAGATGTCTGCCCCACCTGAGCATATGCACCTGTAGCTGGTGGGAGAGTTGGTCTCTGGGCCATGAGAACAGAACATCTCACCAATGGCAGAAATTGGGATTGTGGACCCAGCACCTCATCTTGGCAAATCTTTAGAGCTGTTCCCTTGTGGACTGAGTGTAGGTAAGAGAGATGTGAGTGCCTGAGAGGAGGAGAACTGGCCTCTCTCCATTCTGCCTGCTGAATTGGGAGAACTAGCTGGGGCAGTGCTGGAGAGCGGGCCTGGGTGGTGAGATGAGGAAAAGTGGTGAGCTCTCCAAACTGCTACCACCTAAGCACAGACCCTATGAATTAATATCCTCTTCATCTAGGTACTGCTGGAGTGTGTGAAGGGCCCAGATGTACAGATCCAAAGCTGAGGATCTCCATGACACAATGCATCAATAGGGTATTCAAGAAGGGCATAAGTGAACATCCATTATCTATAGTGTACAGAAACCAGGGGCATAGAAGTCTTATCAGACCACATGTATGGACTAAATGGTAAACTGTGTGATTATCAGGCCATATAACAGCTTCCTTGACAAGAATTTTGTTTGTTTGCTTTTAATTTTGTGTAATGAATATTCTACTGTAAACAATCTAAAGATTCAATAATATCAGTATTAAAGTCCCAGTACTTTATATAATTTAGAGTGATATAAAAGCATTAAAAACATATGAAATTACAAAATACTCAGAATAGTCAAAGCTTTTCCTAAGTAGAAATAGTAAGGTAGGAGATACCACAATTTCTGATATCTATTTGTAGGACAACATCATGGGAGCAAAACAACATTTTACATTGATGAAAGAGACACAGACCAGTGGAATTACTCTTGAGCATGCATAAAGCAATATAACTACAGCAATGGAATGGTGAAAGACACCTTCTGTAAATGGTGCTGGGAAAAATAAGTAGTCGAACAAGTTATATCTTTGCTAACCTAAAGGATATTAATTAAAAATTGATTAAATATATCAATGCAAGGCCTTAAACACTAATACTGTTGGAGTAGGAAGGGAAACCAGTTTACCAGGAATTTGATTATGATTGCATCATATCTACATACTGCTTTTGGTAGAGTAGCCATTTTTACAACATTAATCCATGTGACCCATCAATAAAATGTCAAGACTTTTTCACATATATAGAAAGAGAAACAACTCATTTAAATGATCTCTTTTATAAGTTGTCTTCCATGGTGTCTCTTCACAGCAATAGACAAATATGAGGCCAGAAGTTAGGTTGAGCCATTTGTAACAAGGACCAAAGAAAGGAAGAAACTAAATATCTTGTGGACTGAGAGTGAAACAGATGTTTAAAGACTGGAGTCTATATTTGTCATGTGGACATGAATTTGAGGAGTAATAACAGAAGATTGCTGGGGAATATCCATCACTAAATTTTGTAAGATATCTTGGTAGAGATAAATCCTGTCCGAATTTTCCTGGAGATGTTTTCTGTGAGAGGTCCTCCACTTAGGGAGAGAACAGCATTAGTGTTCTGTTCAAATCCCGGGTAGTCTCTGGCAATGACTTCCATCCTATCCTGTCAGAGTATCCACAAATTCCAAGTTTTCTAGGACTTTGATCTGAAATTTGTTGCTGTATTTTAGGAGGCTGAGTAAACGCCACTTAGGGAAGGCACACAGCCCTCCCTCACAGGTCCACTCCCGTCAGCCCTCCTGCACCCGTGGTTTGTGTGCAGCTTCCCCTGCAGTCTCCCTCCCTGTGTCACTCAGAGCACAGAAGTACAGGGCAGAGTCCCACAGCTGCACTGAGGAGCTCTGCCTGGGGAAGGAGCTGTTGCTCTTCTGGAGAGTGGCATGAAACCCTTGGTGCTCTGTCCTCTTGTCTGTGGAGCTCCTCAGCGGTAGCCAAGAAGCTTGGACATATTGCATGTACCAGAAAAGGAAAGGGGCTGAATCAGTAGTCTGATAGTTCAGCTTCTCAGACAACCCCTCTGTGACAGTAACCAGGCCTACTGTCTGGGTCACTGAGTCTCCTTTGCTCTTCCCTGAAAAGAAAGAAAGAAAAAAGGAAAGAAAGAAAGATCACTTTTCTATGATGAAGAAGGTAAAGACGTCCACAGTTGTAAGAGAATGATGTCAGCACCACTTAGGGTAAATGTAACTTACTGAGCATTAACAGGAGCACCAGAACTGAGCAGGTGTCAGGAAGCATGTTCATAGAAGTCAATGACACTTGCTTCTTGAGTTCACCAAACTCGCAGGACAAGTCTCCCGAGGACCTTATTGAAGCTTCTCACTCTCAAGGGAGAACCTCCTTCTGCTCAGTGACAGTCTGTCATGTGAAACTACCACCTAGATAAGAAGCTAACCACATCTGAAGAGGCAGTGCCCTCTGCTGATTTCCCTTCAAACTGCACACAGATGTCTGCGCAGCACATTGTGAATAAACTTGAAATCTCATCAGAAGATGGCAAGTCTCATGTCCACAGTCAATGACTGCGATCACTAGTGTTACTGAACCATATGTGTTCTATGATTTTTATTGTGATGAATATACATAAAATTTATCTATCTATATAATACACATACATACACACACATTCACATAACTCCTAAAATTTTCTTTTTCTCATTTACTAGTTCTTAGGAAATGTTAAAAAAAGATTTTGATTATATTCACATGGCCCTACACTCATACCAGATCCATCTACTCTTCCCTACCAACCCAGTTTCCCCAACACACACAGTTTTAAAAGAAAATAACTCAATGTTTGCTTTATACGCTGTACAGCATATATTCTCTTGGATGTGTTACCTTCAGTGGAGCGTAGTCAATGCAATCAAGGCCTCACAAATATAGAAACCGGAACCATTCTCCCATCAGCTACCAACAGCCCATCACTCCTTAACTAAGGGTGGGAATGCCCACCCTCCTTCTCCTTGCTGGAACTCTGTCTGCCCTGATCCTTGCAAGTCTTGTCTGTGCTCTCAACCTCTGTGAGTTCAAGTGTGTAGCTACCCTGGTGGGTCCAGAAAACACTGTCTCCTTGTAGTCATCCTCATCTATGTCTCTGACATTCTTTTCACCCCTCCTTCCTCAGTGGCCTCTGTCCTTGGGAGGAAAGTGTATAATGTAGATGTCCCATCTGTGGGTGAGTGTGCTACAGTCTGTTTTTCTCTGCAACACAGCGTGTTCTGGTTCTCTGTGACAATCACCATGTGCTGAAACCACAGAAAGGTAATGACAAAATTGTATTTCAATTTCTAAAAACAGAATAAATTATCCTAAATTGTATTGAGTGGCTTGAAGCTAACTTTATTATTTTGTGTTTTTAATATCTACACTATAGTTGACACTCACAAAACAATAACTGGCATATACTGTACTGGAAGGCCTGTGATATGTTGATGGGGCTCCAGGCCCTGTGACAGGTTTGAGGAGAGGCTGTAGGTGCCTGGGTAGCAGGGTGCCCTTGCAACATAGAAGTAGATGGAAAATTCTCCAGGCTGGGTATCTGTGATATGCCTGGATAAGTGGTTGGCTTTCTTATCCAATAAAATTATCAGTCTTTCATCCTGCTTTCTTTCCATATTTGAACCACTGTCTAATGAGCTTAGGATGCTTTCCAAGTCCTTGTTTATACCAAGAAAAGTAGGATGAGGCACTGTCTACATATGTGCAGTTGATGACAGTGCTGGCTCCATTCTGGACTCTCAGGGTAGAAGAATGCTATTCCACCTGCTGGCCATGGCTCACCCTATGTAGAAAGATATAAGAAATGATTGTCAGGTCATCACTATTTATGATTCTTTTTCTATGATATAAATGACAAAAATAGAAGTCCTCCTGGTTGTCTCAGAAATACCCACTGTGTGTTCTATGGCCCTAAAATCTTAACTTATCATCCAGCTGCAGCCACAGAAACATGAATATGTAGGAACATGTGTTTTCATTGTGCTTTCCAATTAAACTAAGATCCAGGGTAGAATTGTGCCTAGTAGGATACCTACAGCTACAAGTTTGTTGTTCTTTCTCAGTAACAATTCTATATCTTGAGTCATCCACTCAACCATTGGGACAAAAATCTATGCTTCTACCCTAAGTCTGCACAACTAGCATACAAGAAAGTGAGTTCTCTCCATACCCACCAGGAGCTGAGGTCTCCTACCACCTTCTGGTTGCATCTTTAACCAGAGAGGTCTCTGCTCAATAGTTCTCTGACCTGTGAGGGAAGCAGACACATAAAACAGCAATATGTCATATCAAGTGGGTCATGTTAATGAGATATCAAGAAGGGTATTTGTACACACCAGTGAGTCTGTTTCTTCTATATAAATCTACCATATATTATATACAATCTTTTATATATAAATTTATATACATGATGTTTTCATATATATATATATATATAACAAATGCACACATGACCACATCACATATATATATGTGATGTGGTCATGTGTGCATTTGTGTGTAACAACCTGCTTGCATGTCCCCTTTCTCAATTTTATTCACTGAACACTGGGCCCAGGGTCCCTAGCACTTCCTTCCTATCTTTTCCTATAAGTCTTACAACCTGCATACAGAATCCCCTCTTCCCACCACACCCCAACACTCTGTGGATTCCACCTCTAGGTGTAACTTAGCTTGTTACTGAAGCTCTCTCAGTCTTTTCTCCTAGCCCACATCTGTTTCTTTCTGTCACACATTGGCCATAGACGCACTCCCTAACATACCATCACAACAATACTTCGCTAAGATGCAGAGAGTTAATATCCAGGGAAGAAAACACTGACAGAACAAAGACAATACACACAGAAACACAGTTATCCTGATCAGAGACACCAGCACAAAAATCTAATCATGAATAGCCAAGACAATATGTCTCCACCAGAACCCAGTAACCATGCTACAACAGATCCTGAAAATGCAATACAACTGAATCACAAGACAATAGTATCACAAATAGATGATATGAACTTGATGAAGGTTCCTAAAGAGGATATGAAAAAACCCCTTAATGAAGTATTTGAAAAGATAACAAGCAGTGGAATAACATGAAGAAAAACTTCAAGGCTTGCAAGTAGAAAGAGAATTATTAAGGAAAACACAAACTGAAATAAAACTGGAAATGTATAACTTAGGAAGTCAAGTCAAAATCTCAAAGATAAGCTTCACCAAGAAAGCACACAACATAGCAGAGGGAATCTCAGGTGTTACAGCAAAGTAAATGAAAAGGACACTTTGGGGGAAGGTGTCCTTTATGGCAGCATGAATAAATTATGGATCTGATTCCATCATAAAGTGTGCATCTATGAGCAAGCCATGCTATCCATATCCAGGACACCAATAACCTCTGTAGCTCTGACTGGCTGGGGACTCACTATGTAGCCCATGCTACTCACAGACAGAGTTGGATCTCTGCTAGTTCCAGACAGCATGGACAAAATCTAAACTGGGGAATGCTGGGGTTAAATAATGCCATAAATCACATGGAACTAGCAGATGTCTACAGATTATTTCATCCAAACAGTAAAGAACATATCTTCTGCTCAGAATATCAAGGCACATTCTTCAAAACTGATAGCATACTAGGACATAGGAAAAGTCTCAACAAAAATTAAAAAACTTAAATAAAATTCTGTATTATATTTGACCACCATGGCTTTAACTGGCTATCAATAACAGCATGAACTATACAAAGTCATGAAAACAGAAAAACTCAGTACAGAATGAAGAATGGGTCAAAACCAAAGTCAACTCAACACTAAAATATTTTTTGAATTGAGTAAAAATGAAAACACATCCTATCCAAACCTATGGAACACAATGAAGCTTGAAGAGGCACGTTCACAGCACTGAGTGCCTGTCTGAAAAAAAAAATAGAGTTCTCATATTTGTAACTTAGCAGCACATCTGAACTCTCTAGAAAATGGTTAATTAATACTCCAAAAGAATAGATGGAAAGAAGTAAACTGAGGGCTTAAATCACTGAACTAGAAGCAACAAAAATAATTACAAAAAATCAAAATTAAGCAAAGTTGGTTCTTGAAGCCTGAAGAAAATCAATAGGATTGAAGAATTGCAAAGATTTTTCAAAATCATCTAAGACAAAGACAGAAAATTTGGGATAACTCTAACTAAGAAAGTGAAAGACTCGCATAATAAAAATTGGCAATTAAGGGCAAAATTAAAGATGAAATCAGAAGATTCAATAATCTCCCATGCACATTGATCAGTGGGATTAATGTTGTAAAATGACTATTCTACCAATAGCAATTATTAATAAAAAGAATAAATCAACAATGTATATATTCTGAATTTTTGTGTTTTCATACAAAGTCGGAGATTTTTATTTAAATTTCTGTGAAGAATTGTATTAGAATTTTGATGGTGATTGTGTTGAATATATAGTATATACTGGGGAAAAGACAGCATCTTCAACAAATGGTGCCAGTACCACTGGATGGCTGCATGGATCAAGTACATAAATACAAGATATGATATCCTCAGTCTGACAGAAGAGAAAGTGAAGAAATAGTCTTGAACTCATTGGCACAGAGGAAGACTTTCTGAACAGAGCACTGATAGCAGAGGCATTAAGATCAATGATTAATAAATGGGACCTCATGAAGCTGAGAAACTTCTATATGGTAAAGGACATTATCATTTGGGCAAAGCAGCAGCCTAAAGAGTGGGGGGATCTATTCTACCCCAATTAGTCATCTGATGGATGATTAATATCTAAAATATATAAATTAAAAGCTGAACATCAAGAAAACAAATAATTCAATTCAAACTTGGGATAGAGAACTAAGCACAGAACCCTCAAGAAAATGAAACAGAAATGGCTGAGAACCCTTTAAAGACATGTTCAACATCTTTAGCCACCAGGGAAATGCAAATTAAAAGTACTTTGAGATTTCATCTTATACCAGCCTGAATGGCCAATATCAATAAAATAAAGCAAGTGCTGTCAATGATGTAGAGAAAGGGTGACAATCCTGTAGTCCCAGCACTGAGACGGGGAAGTGTTTATATAATTTATTGAAACTTCCATATATGCATAATAACATATTTTGGACATATTCACCCATGCCATCCTTCACAACTTTCTTTTTTTTAAATATTTATTGTAATTCAGTGGGTTCAATTTGTGTTGCCAGTATAGGGACTGGAGTTGGGCCTCCACTGAGACATGGTTGACCAAAGGGGTTCCAATTCTTAAACTGACTCTCTTTCCCCAGAAGAGATCAACTGTTAACAGCTCCTAAGAAGCCCCGCCCCCAGAAAGGGGCGTTTGCTGGGGGGTGGGGAAACGAAGCTGTCTACTCAAGGTCCACGGGCTGCGCATGCGCGGGTGGGTGAGGTTGTTGCAGGGGGAGTCAGGGAGGTCCCTGTTAAGCTTCTGGCTCCATCAGTGCCAGAGTCCCCTCTTCTCCCCAACCGCCGCCAAGGAGTTGCCGCCTATCGTCCTTCTCCACCTAGGCGCGGAGGTGCTCGGACTTGGCAGCGGGTGAGCCCTTGGAGCCGACCGGTGAGGGCTCAACTTAGTTGAGGGAAGTCTGGGCGTGAGGAGTGGTCACAAGCATTGGCCTCTCAGACTTGGTTGCCCTCGGCCGTGCGCGAGATGCAAGACCCGGGTCAGGCGAGAGCATCCATAGCCAGGGTTTGGCGTGGCCGCCAATCCCACCCTCCGTGGATCCGCGTTCTCCTGCTACCAACTTCAGTGGCTCCTGCTGGGACTTTCCTCTGAAGGACAGGTTCTCGGCGGGGACATCGCAGGAAAGAGCTCTCTGGTACAGTGGATCAGTCAGGTAAGCACTGCATGCCCTGGCAGTCTTAGGGCATTTTCCCATGCTTTCTCTGGGGAGGTGGTGTGGCTAATGCTCAGAAAACTGCATTCAGATCCTCAGCTGGGGCCCTAGTGCATACCCAGCTAGTTGCTGCTTTTGGTACATAGAACTCCCGGAATGCATGAAACAATGTAGAAAACCCTGTTTTCTTCTAGTTGAGAAACTGTTTACCCCCATTCCCACCCCATCTTGCCTCTGAAAGATTGAGTCACATTAAGTTTCTAGACCCTCTGTGAATTCAGGAATTCACAATGAAAATTGGATTTTAGTGTTCGGTCTTTGCTTTTCTACTCCGTACTGAAGCTATTTTGAGAGTTCATTGTTAAAGTGATGTATCTTTTTTAGCTTACTACCGTCGCTCCCTTATCATCCCCATTTATTTCCAGAAGTCGCTCATTCATGTTTTTAAACCATTCCATTTTCTGGGTCTGGAGAAGTGCTTCAGCTTTTGAAAGGTCATTGTCTGTAGAGGTGTTTCCATGAGCTAAGATGACATGAGATAAATCGGTGTCATTTTGTACACTTTCATTTCTTGGGGATTTACAGACTGCATTAAACACGTGCCTTCTTAAGTTTTGAGTGCATTCAATTCCCCTGCATTTCGTAGACTGGAGTTATGCTGTGATGATGATTCTGTTTTAATTCCCGAAGTGGATCTAGCTTAAGTATCCTTTCATTCATATTGAAACACAATGGTCATGTCATTTCATGTTAATTTCAGATGAATCTCTTTGGCATCTGTTAACGTTTTCTTTGAAAAATACTGCAAATGATATTTTGATTTCTTTTCTTTTTTATTTTTCCATTCAAAAATTTCCACTTCCTCCCCTTCTCCCATTACCCTCTCATCCCCCCCCCATTCAGTCTTAAGAGAGGGCAAGGAACCCTGCCCTGTGGGGTGTCCAAGGGCCTCCCCCATCCATCCAGGCCCAGGAAAGTGTGCATCCAGATAGACTAGGATCCCAAAAAGCCAGTACATGCAGTAGAAACAAGTCCCAGTGCCTTTATCAATGGCTTCTCAGTCAGCCCCCATTGTCAGCCTCATTCCTAAGTCCGGTTTGATCACATACTCATTCAGAGCTGGTCCAGCTGGATTTGGTGAGCTCCCATTAGAACAGGCACACTGCCTCAGTTGGTGGACCAACCCTTCGCGGTCCTGACTTCCTTGCTCATCTTCTCCCTCCTTCTGCCTTAAAACTGGACCTTGGGAGCTCAGTCCATTGCTCTGAGGAGGGTCTCTGTCTCTACCTTCATCCGTGGCTGGACAAAGATTCTATGGTGGTATTTGAGATAATCATCAGTGTGATAGTAGGGCAAGGCCAGTTCAGGCAACCCTCTCCTCTGCTGTTCAAGGACCTAGCTGGGGACATCCATCTGTGGACACCTGGGATCCCCTCTAGAGCCAAGTCTCTTGCCAACCCTAAAATGGATCCCTTAATGTAGGTTACTTCTTTCCTGCTCCTATATCCGCCCTTCCTCCATCTCCTCTCTCCCACTCCCCCAAGCTCTTGCCAGTCCTTCCCTTCTCCCTTCCCTCTCCCCCTCTCCCCTTCCAACAACCTCAACCCCATCCCTTCCCCCACCACTATGCTTACAACTTTTGCCCTGCAATCTTGTTTGCTTCCAATTTCCAGGGGGATCTATACATATTTTTCTTTGGTTTCACCTTGTTATTTGGCTTCTCTGGGCTTGTGAACTATAGGCTTAATGACCTTGGTTTATGTCTAGAGTCCACAAATGAGTGAGTACATACCATATTCATCTTTTTGGGTCTGGGTTATCTTACTCAGAATAGTGTTTTCTATTTCCACCCATTTGCATGCAAAATTCAAGATGTCATTGTTTTTACTGCTGAGTAGTCCTCTTTCTGTACTTTCTGTATTCATTCTTTCTGTATCCATTCTCTCATTGAGGGGCATTGTTTCCAGGTTCTGTTATTACAAATAGTGCTGCTATGAACATAGTTGAACAAATGCTTTTGTAGTATGACAGGGCATCTCTTGGGTATATTCTTAAGAGTGGTATTGCTGGATCCTGAGGTCGGTTGATTCCGAACTTCCTGAGAAACCGTCACACTGATTTCCACAGTGGCTGCACAAGTTTACATTCCCACCAACAATGGATGAGTGTCCTCCTAACTCCACATCCTCTCCAGCAAAGGCAATCATTGTTGTTTTTGATTTTAGCCATTCTGACAGGTATAAGATGGTATGTCAAAGTTGTTTTGATTTTCATTTTCTGATAGATAAGGAAGATGAACATGACCTTAAGTGTCTCTTGGCCATTTGAACTTCTTCTGTTGAGAATTCTCTGTTCAGTTCAGTACTCCATTTTTTAATTGGGTTAATTAGAATTTTAAAGTTAATTAAATTATATTTTTATTTTTTGATTTATTTATTTATTTTTTATTTATTAAGAATTTCTACCTCCTCCCCACCTCCCATTTCCCTACCTCTCCCCACACTCCCCATCCCCCTCCCTCTCCAGTCCTAAGAGAGGGCAGGGTTCCCTACCCCGTGAGAAGTCCAAGGTTCTCCCCCCTCCATCCAGGTCTAGGAAGGTGAGCTTCCAAACAAACCAGGGTTCCACAAAGCCAGTCCATGCAGTAGAATCAAACCCCAGTGCCATTGTCCTTGGATTCTCAGTCAGCCCTCATTGACAGCCACATTCAGAGGGTCCAATTGATCACATGCTCCATCATTTCCACTCCAGCTGGCCTAGGTGAGCTCCCATTAGATCAGTCCCACCGTCTCAGTGGGTGGACACGCACCTCATGGTCCTGACTTCCTTGCTCATGTTCTCCATCCTTCTGCTCCTCATTTGGACCTTGGGAGCTCAGTCCAGAGCTCCAATGTGGGTCTCGGTCTCTATCTCCATCCATCGCCAGATGAAAAGGTTCTATGGTGATATGTAAGATATTCATCAGTGTGGCTATGGGACAAGGCCAGTTCAGGCACCCTCTCCTCTGCTGCCCAAGGAACAAGCTGGGGACATCTCCTTGGACACCTGGGAACCCCTCTAGAGTCAAGTCTCTTGCCCACCCTAAATGGCTCCCTTAATTAAGATATTTACTTCTCTGCTCCCTTATGCACCCTTACTCCATCCTAATCATCCCTTTCCCCCAAGCTCTCCCAAATCCTCCCCTTCTCCCTTCTCCCTCCAATCTCCCCTTACACCCACCCCACCCCCATGCACTTAACTTTTACCTGGTATCTTGTCTACTTCCAATATCTAGGAGGATAACTATATTATTTTCTTTGGGTTCACCTTCTTATTTAACTTCTCTAGGATCACGAAATATAGGCTCGATGTTCTTTAATTATGTCTAGAATCCACTTATGAGTGAGTACATACCATATTCCTCTTTTTGGTTCTGGGTTATCTCACTCAGTAAAGTGTTTTCTATTTCCATCCATTTGCATGCAAAATTCAAGATGTCATTGTTTTTTACTGCTGAGTAAAACTCTAAAGTGTATATGTTCCATACCTTCTTTAACCATTCTTCTATTGAGGGGCACCTAGGTTGTTTCCAGGTTCTGGCTATTACAAATAGTGCTGCTATGAACATAGTTGAACAAATGCTTTTGTAGTATGATAGGGCATCTCTTGGGTTTATTCCCATGAGTGGAATTGCTGGGTCCTGAGGTAGGTTGACTCCCAGTTTCCCAAGAAACTGCCACACTGATTTCCAAAGTGGTTGCACAAGTTTACATTCCCACCAACAATGGATGAGTGTTCCCCTTTCCCACATCCTCTCCCGCATAGGCTCTCCTTTGTGTTTTTGATTTTAGCTATTCTGACAGGCATAACATGGTATCTCAAAGTTGTTTTGATTTGCATTTCCCTGATGGCTAAGGAGGTTGAACATGACCTCAAGTGTCTTTTGTCCATTTGAATTTCTTCTGTTGAGAATTCTCTGTTCAGTTCAATACCCCATTTTTTAATTGGTGTAATTAGAGTTTTAATGTCTAGTTTCTTGTGTTCTTTATGTATTTTGGAGATCAGATATTTGTTGGATGCGGGGTTGGTGAAGATCTTTTCCCAGTCAAGAAGGTAGCTTTTTTGTCTTAATGACAGTGTCCTTTGCTTTACAGAAGCTTCTCAGTTGCAGGAGGTTCCACTATTCAATGTTGCCCTTATTGTCTTTGCTACTGGGCTTATATGTAGGAAGTGATCTCCTGTGCTCATGTGTTGCAGGCTTATTCCCACTTTCTCTTCTATCAGGTTCAGTGTGGTCGGATTTATACTGAGACGTTTAATCCATTTGGACTTGAGTTTTGTGCATGGTGATAGATAGGGATCTATTTTCATTCTTCTGCAGATTGACTTCCATTTATGCCAGCACCATTTATTGAAGATGCTTTCTTCCTTCCATTGTATAATTTTTGCTCCTTTGTCAAAAATCAGGTGTTCATATGCTTGTGGATTAATATCCGGGTCTTCAATTCAATTTCATCGGTCAATGTCTCTGTTTTTATGCCAATACCAATCTCTTTTCATTACTGTAGCTCTGTAATAGAGTTTGAAGTCAGAGATGGCAATGCTTCCGGAAATACCTTTATTGTATAGGATTTTTTTTGGCTATCCTGGGTTTTTTTGTTTTTCCATATAAAGTTGATTATTGTTCTCTCAAGGTCTGCAGAGAATTTTGTTGTGATTTTGATGGGGATTGCATTGAATCTATAGATTGCCTTTGGTAGAATTGCCATTTTTGCAATGTTGATCCTACCAATCCAAGAGCAAGGGAGATCATTTCATTTTCTGGTGTCCTCTTCAGATTCTTTCTTCAAAGCCTTATAGTTCTTGTCAAATAGATCTTTCACTTCTTTGGTTAGAATTACTCCAAGATACTTTATGCTAATTGTGGCTACTGTGAAAGGTGATGTTTCTCTGATTTCCCTCTCTGATTCTCTATTCTTTGTGTATAAGAGGGCAACTGATATTTTTGAGTTGATCTTGTGTTCTGCCACATCACTGAAGGTATTTATCAGCTGTAGGAGTTCTTTGGTAGCGTTTTTGGGGTCACAGATATACACTGTCATATCATCTGCAAATAATGAAAGTTTGACTTCTTCCTTTCCAATTCAAATCCTCTTGATCTCTTTATGTTGTCTTATTGCTGTTGCTAGAACTTCAAACACCATGTTCAAGAGCCTTGTCTTGCTCCTGATTTTAGTGGAATGGCTTTGAGTTTCTCTCCATTTAATTTGATGTTAGCTGTTGGCTTCCTGTATATTGCTTTTATTATATTTAGGTATGGTCTTTGTATCCCTAATCTCTCCAAGACCTTTATCATAATGGGGTGTTATATTTCGTCAAATTCTGTTTCAGCATCTAATGAAATGATCATATGGTTTTTTCTTTCAGTTTATTTATATGATGAATTACATTGATAGATTTGCGTATGTTGAACCAGTCCTGCATCTCTTCGATGAAGCCTACTTGATCATAATGGATAATTTTTTCATGTGTTCTTGTATTTTATTGAGAATTTTTGCATCAATGTGCATGAGCAAGATTGGTCTGTAATTCTCTTTCTTGGTTGTGTCTTTTTGTGGTTTTGGTATCAGGCTAGCTGTAGCTTCATAAGAAGAGTTTGGCCATGACTCTTTTGTTTCTATTATGTGAAACACATTAAGGAGTATAGGTATCAGCTCTTCTTGGAAGTTCTGGTAGATTTATGTATTAAAACCATCTGGTCCTGGACTTTTTTAGGTTAGGGGGTTTTTTATGACAGCTTCTATTTCCTCATGACTTATAAGTCTATTTAAATTCTTCACCTGGTCTTGATTTAATTTTGCTATATAGTACTTATCTAAAAACAAGTCCATTTGTTTTACATTTTCCAACTTTGTGGCATAGAGGCTTTTGTAGTAAGACCTAATGATTCTCTGAATTTCCTCAGTATCTGCTGTTATGTCCACCTTTTCATTTCTGATCTTGTTAATTTGCGTGTTCTCTCTCTGCCTTTTGATTAGTTTGGATAGGGGTTTGTCAATCTTACTGATTTTCTCAAAGAACTAGCTCTTTGTTTCATTGATTCTTTGGATTGTTTTCTGTGTTTCTACTTTGTTGATTTCAGCCCTCAGTTTGATTATTTTCAGACTTCTACTCCTCCTGGGTGAGTCTGCTTCTTTTTTTCTAGAGCTTTCAGCTGTGCTGTTAAGTCTCTAATGTGAGCTTTCTCCATTTTTCTTAATGTGGGCACTTACTGCTATGAACTTTCCTCTTAGCACTGCTTTTATAGTGTCCCATAGGTTTAGGTATATTGTGTCTTTACTTTTGTTGAATTCAATGAATACTTTAATTTCTTTCTTTCTTTCTTTTTTGACCCAGGGGTTGTTCAGTAGTTGACTGTTCAGTTTCCATGAGTTTATAGGCTTTCTGGGGGTAGAATTGTTGTTAAATTCTAACTTTATTCTATAGTGATCCAATTAGACACAGGTAGTTACTAAAATTTTTTTGTATCTGTGGGTATTTGCTTTGTACCAAATATGTGATCAATTTTCGAGAAGTTTTCATGAGATGCTGAGAAGAAGGTATATTCTTTCCTATTTGGGTGGAATGTTATATAGAATTCTGTGAAGTCCATTTGATTCATTACCTCTTTTAGTTCTCTTATTTCTCTGTTAAGTTTCTGTCTGGTTAACCTGTCCATTGGGAGAGAGGAGTGTTGAAATCTCCTACTATTAGTGTGTGGGGTTTGATGTATGCTTTGAGTTCTAGTAATGTTTCTTTTACATATGTAGGTGCTTTTACATTAGGGGCGTAGATATTTAGGTTTGAGACTTCATCCTGATGAATTGTTCCTCTTATGTGTATATAGTGTCCTTCTCCATCTCTTCTGATTGATTTTAGTTTGAAGTCAATCTTGTTAGATATTAGAATAACCACACCCGCTTGTTTCTTAGGTCCATTTGATTGAAAAATCTTTTCCCAACCCTTTACTCTGAGGTAATGTCTGTCTTTATTGTTGACGTGTGTTTCTTGTAAGCAGCAGAATGTTGGATCCTGTTTTCGTATCCATTCTCTTAGTCTGTGCCTTTTTATAGGTGAATTGAGTCATTGATATAAGTGATATTAATGACCAGTGGTTGTTAACTCTGGTTAGTTTTTTTTTTTTTTGTGGTGGTAGAGTTTGTGTGTTTCCCTTCTTTGAGTTGTGCTGGTGGAGGGTTGTTAGATGTTATTAACTATTATGTTAACTATTGTTGTTAAACAATATCAATAAAATTAATGAAATATTAATAAAATATTATTAATATTAACAAAATATTAATAAAATTAATAAACATAATAAAAATTATGTTAACTACTGTTAAAGATGTTGCTAACTATTATGGGTGTTGTTGGCTTCCTTGGGTTGTGGTTTTCCTTCTAGTACTTTCTGTAAGGCTGAGTTTGAGGGTACTTATTGTTTAAATTTGTTTTTCTCATGGAATATCTTGTTTTCTCCATCAATGGTGAAAGAAAACTTTTCTGGGTATACTAGTCTGGGCTTGCATCCATGGTCTCTTAGTGTCTGAAGCACATCTATCCAAAACCTTCTGGCTTTCAAGGTTTCCATAGAGAAGTCAGGTGTAATTCTGATCGATTTACCTTTACGTGTTACTTTACCTTTTTCCCTTGCAGCTCTTAATATTCTTTCTTTATTCTGTATGTTTTATGTTTTGATTATTATATGGCAAGGGGATGTATTTTTTTATCCAATCTATTTGGTGTTATGTTTGCTGTGTGTGTGTGTGTGTGTGTGTGTGTGTGTGTGTGTGTGTGTTTGAGACATATAGTTTAATTTTTCTTTTTTTACAATTCTTTTTTTTTAAGTAAGTTTTATTAAATTATAAAAGTTTCCATTTCTGCCCCTCTTCCCAACACCCTCCCACTCCCCCCACTCCCTCTCCTCCTCCCTCTTCATCCCTTAGGGCAGTCAGGGTTTCCTGCCCTGTGGGAAGTTCAAGTTCCTCCCCCCCCCCCCAGGTCCAGGAGGTGAGTGTCCAAACTGACTTGATCCCCAAAATCCAGAATATGTAGAGGAAACAGGTCCCAGTGTCATAGTCAATGGCTTTTCAGAAAGACTCCGGGCCAGCCACATTCAGAGAATCCGGTCAAATTCTGAGAATCTGGTTATATCACTTCCTCGTTCAGTCCCAGCCCAACTGGCCTTGGTAAACTCTCATTAGATCCGTTCCATTGTATCAGTGGGTGATAGCATCCCTCGCAGTACTGATTTCGTTTTTCATGTTCTTCCTCCTTCTGTTCCTCATTTGGACCTCGGGGGGCTCAGTCCGGTGCTCCAATGTGGGTTTCCGACTTTATCGCCGTCCTTCGCCAGATGAAGGATCTGGGACTCTTGTCTATTTATGTGTGTGTGTGTGTGTGTGTTTGAGACATTTAGTTTAATTTTTTCTTTTTTTACAATTCTTTATTTACTTATTTATTAAAAATTTCCACCTCTTCCCCATTTCCCATTTCCCTTCCCCTCCCCCCAATCCTCCTCCCCTCAGTCCCCCTCCCCCTCCCTCTTCAGTCTATAAGAGCAGTAGGGTTCCTTGCCCTTTGGGAAGTACAAGATCCTCCCCCCTCCATCAAGGTCTATGAAGGTGAGCATCCAAAAGAACCAGGCTCCCACAAAGTCAGCCCATGCAGTAGAATCAAAACCCAGTGCCATTGTCCTTGGATTCTCAGTCAACCTTCATTGCCAGCCACATTCAGAGTGTCCATTTTGATCACATGCTCCATCACTCCCAGTCCAGCTGGCCTTGGTGAGCTCCCATTAGATCAGTCCCACCGTCTCAGTGGGTGGGCACACACCCCGTGGTCCGGACTTCCTTGCTCATGTTCTCCATCCTTCTGCTCCTCATTTGGACCTTGGGAGCTCAGTCCAGAGCTCCAATGTGGGTCTCGGTCTCTATCTCCATCCATCGCCAGATGAAAGTTCTATGGTGATATGCAAGATATTCATCAGTGTGGCTATGGGACAAGGCCAGTTCAGACACCTTTGCCTCTGCTGCCCAAGGAACAAGCTGGGGACATCTCCTTGGACACCTGGGAACCCCTCTAGAATCAAGTCTCTTGCAAACCCTAAAATGGCTACCTTAATTAAGATATTTACTTCTCTACTCCCTTATGCACCCTTCCTCCATCCCATCCATCCCATTCCCCCAAGCTCTCCTGTATCCTTTCCTTCTCCCTTCTTTCTACCAATGTCCCCTTACATCTACCCTCACACCCCTGTGCACCCAAGCTTTCCCTGGCAATTTTGTCTACTTCCAATATCCAGGTGGATAACTATATAATTTTCTTTGGGTTCACCTTCTTATTTAGCTTCTCTAGGATCATGAATTAAAGGCTTATTGTCCTTTAATTATGTCTAGAATCCACTTATGAGTGAGTACATACCTTTTGTATGTACAAAAGTACAAGACTTTTGGGGTCTGGGTTATCTCACTCAGTAAAGTGTTTTCTATTTCCATCCATTTGCATGCAAAATTCAAGATGTCATTGTTTTTTTACCGCTGAGTAAAGATCCAATGTGTATATGTTCCATACCTTCTTTACCCATTCTTCTATTGAGGGGCACCTAGGTTGTTTCCAGGTTCTGGCTATTACAAATAGTGCTGCTATGAACGTAGATGAACAAATGCTTTTGTAGTATGATAGGGCATCTCTTCGATATATTCCCAAGAGTGGAATTGCTGTGTCCTGATGAGTGTTCCCCTTTCTCTACATCCTCTCCAGCATAGGATCTCATTTGTGTTTTTGATTTTAGCTATTCTGACAGGCATAAGATGGTATCTCAAAGTTGTTTTGATTTGCATTTCCCTGATCACTAAGGAGGTTGAGCATGACCTTAATTGTCTTTTGGCCATTCGATGTTCTTCTGTTGAGAATTTTCTGTTCAGTTCAATACCCCATTTTTTAGTTGGTTTAATTAGAGTTTTATTGTCTAGTTTTTTGTGTTCTTTGTATATTTTGGAGATCAGACCTTTGTCTGATGAGGGATTTGTGAAGATCTTCTCCCAGTCAGAAGGTAGCCTTTTTGTCTTAATGACAGTGTCCTTTGCTTTACAGAGTCTTCTCAGTTTCAGGAGGTCCCATTGATTCATTGTTGTTCTTATTGTCTGTGCTACTAGGGTTCTACCTAGGAAGTGGTCTGCTGTGCCCATGTCTTATAGACTACTTCCCACTTTCTCTTCTATCAGGTTCAATGTGTTCAGATTAATATTGAGGTCTTTAATCCATTTGGACCTGAGTTTTGTGCATGGTGATAGATATGGATCTACTTTCATTCTTCTACAGGTTGACATCCAGTTATGCCAGCACCATTTGTTAAAGATGCTTTCTTTTCTTCCATTGTATACTTTTTGCTCCTTTGTCGAAAATCAGGTGTTCATAAGCTTGTGGGTTAATATCAAGGTCTTCTATTCAATTCCATAGGTCGAGTTCTCTGTTTTTTTACCAATACCAAGCTGTTTCAATACTGTAGCTCTGTAATAGAGTTTGAAGTCAGAGATGGTAATGCCTCCAGAAGTTCCTTTATTATATAATATTGTTTTGGCTATCCTGGGTTTTTCTGTTTTTCCATATAAAGTTGATTATTATTCTCTCAAGGTTTGTGAAGAATTTTGATGGAATTTTGATGGGGATTGCATTGAATCTGTAGATTGCTTATGGTAGAATTACCATTTTTCCTATGTTGATCCTCCCAATCCAATATCAAGGGAGATCCTTCTATTTTCTGGTATCATCTTCAATTTTTTTCTTCAAAGACTTAAAGTTCTTGTCAAATGGATCTTTCACTTCGTTGGTTAGAGTTACTTCCAGATACTTTATGCTATTTGTGGCTATCGTGAATGGTGATGTTTCTCTGATTTCCCTCTCTGCCTCTTTATCCTTTCTGTATAGGAGGGCAACTGATCTTTTGGAGTTGATCTTGTATCCTGCCACATTACTAAAGGTGTTTATCAGCTGTAGGAGTTCTTTGGTAGAGTTTTTGGGGTCGCTTATGTACACTATCATATCATCTGCAAATAACGAAAGTTTAACATCTTCCTTTCCAATTTGAATTCTCTTAATCCCCTTATGTTGTCTTATTGCTATTGCTAGAACTTCAAGCACTATATTGAAGAGGTATGGAGAGAGTGGACAGCCTTGTCGTGCAACTGATTTTAGTGGAATGTCTTTGAGTTTCTCTCCATTTAATTTGATGTTAGCTGTTGGCTTGCTGTAAATAGCTTTTATTATATTTAGGTATGAACCTTGTATCCCTAATCTCTCCAACATCTTTATCATAAAGGGATGTTGAAATTTTTCAAATGCTTTTTCAGCATCTAATGAAATGATCATATGGTTTTTTTCTTTCAGTTTATGTATTTGATGGATTACATTGATAGATTTGCGTGTGTTTAACCAGCCGTGTATCTCTGCGATGAAGCCTACTTGATCATAATGGATAATTTTTCTATTGTGTTTTTGGATTCGGTTTGCCAGTATTTTATTGAGAATTTTTGTGTCAATGTTCATTAGTGAGACTGGCCTGTAATTCTCCTTTTTGTTTGTGTTTTTGTGTGGTTTTGGTATCAGGGTAACTGTAGCTTCATAAAAAGGATTTGGCAATGACTCTTCTGTTTCTATATTGTGAAATTCATGGAGGAGTATAGGTATTAGCTCTTCTTGGAATTTATGGTAGAATTCTGCATTGAAACCATCTGGTCCTGGGCTTTTTTTGATAGGGAGGTTTTTGATAAGAGCTTCTAATTCTTCGCGACTAACAGGTCTATTTAGATTCTTTACCTGATCTTGGTTCAACTTTGGTATATGGTACTTATCTAAAAAACATGTCCATTTCTTTTACATTTTCAAAGTTTGTGGCATACAGGCTTTTGTAGTAAGATCTAATGATTCTCTGAATTTCCTCTGTGTCTGTGGTTATGTGCTTCTTTTCATTTCTGATCTTATTAATTTGCGTGTTCTCTCTCTGCCATTTGATTAGTTTGGATAGGGGTTTGTCAATGTGATCTGCCAGATTTCGTTCCTTTGAGTACCCTTTTGGGTTAGTCCCTGCAGGTAGCAGTGTTTGGTTACATAAAGAGCAAGTACAGCATCTCTTTAGAATCTCCTTAGCTTGTTGCCATGTAATGGAAAACTCTTTCTTTAAACCTTTGTTATTGATGTGATGCTTTTAATGATATCCTGAGGCCTGTAACATGCTTCCAATCAATAATTGATCAATTTCTGCTTTCCCTTGTGCTAGAGAACCTGGCAGATCCATATGGGATCAGATGTGTGTTATGTACATCAGACAAAGCCTATTCCTCATCATGTCTTGTACCTGAACAAACAATGAAGTCAGTTCTGTATCATCTGGTATAAATTCAGCAGTTTTAAAATGCAAGATAACTCTTTCTGCATATTGTGAATCATTAACTATATTAAGAGGCTCTTTAAAATCCCTTAACACCATAAGAATGAAATATAATTCTGCCTTCTGGACAGAATTATAAGGTATTGTTCCACCTACTCATTTCGTCTGATTTGTAACCTGCCTTCCCTGATTTATTTCCATCAGTATAAAATGTACTGGCTCCAGTTATTGGAGCATCACATACAATTCGAGGAAGAATCCAAGAAGTTCCCTTTATTAGATTGAATCTATCGCTTTTGGGATCATTGCTATTAATTTCTCTCAGAAAATTAGCAAAAGCTCTTTTCCATGGTTCATTGTCTTTTCATACCCTTTTTATTTCATCAGTAGTGAAAGGCACTATAATATCTGCTGGGTCTACACCTGCTAGTTGATGAAGTCTCAGTTTGCCTTTTATACTTATTTCAGAGACCTTTTCTACATAAATTGTTAATTTTTATTTGGTTTGTGTGATCAAAAGTTCCATTCAATAAATAATATGGTCCCTCTGCATTAAAATTCCCATAGGAGATATTCTGGAAAGCAATATAACTAGAATAAAATAAGATTTGGATTCACCCTATATACATGTGCCTCCTGTAATTTTTCCTCATCCATTGTCAGTTCCTTTTCTGCTTCAGTTGATAATTCTCTGGGACTAGTCAAATCTTTGTCACCATCTAAGGTTTTGTTTAAATGAATTAGTAGATCAGGTGTTATCCCAACATCCTCTTGTAGACTGGAAATGTCTCCTAACAATCTTTGAAAGTCATTAAGAGTCTGTAACCAGTTTCTCCTAATTTGTGCCTTTTGTGTTCTAATTTTCTGTAAACCTCTTCTGTAACCTAAGTAATTAACAGAATCTCCTCTTTGAATCTTTTCAGGAGCAATTTGTAATCCCCATCTAGGCAAAACTATCTTAACTTCCTCAAACATTCTTTCTAAAGAATCTATGTTTGAATCAGATAGCAAATATCATCCATGTAGTGGTAAATTATAGACTTAGGAAATTGCTTACATTATCATTTCCAATGCCTGACTTACAAAGTAATGACACAGGCTGGGGCTACTGAGCATTCCCTGTGGTAGGACAGTCCACTGGTATCTCCTAGTAGGCTGAGAATTACTATAAGTCAGCACTGTGAAGGCAACTTTTTCTCTATCCTTTTCTTGTAAAGGTATAAGTGAAGAAGCAATGCTTCAAATCAATAACTATAAGAGGCCATCCTTTGAGTACCTGAGAAAACAGAGGAATTCCAGACTGTAGAGGGCCCACAGGTTGAATTATCTTGTTGACAGCCCTTAGATCTGTCATCATTGTACATTTACCAGATTTCTTTTGTTCTTTATTAAAAATTTTCACCTCCTCCCCTCCTCCCATTTCTCTCCTACTCCCTCCACTCTCCCTCTTCAGTCTTAAGAGCAGTCAGGGTTTTCTGCCCTGTGGGAAGTCCAATGTTCTCCCCCCTCCATCCAGGTCTAGGAAGGTGAGCATCCAAAAAGACTAGACTCCCATAAAGCCATTCTATGCAGTAGAATCAAAACTCAGTGCCATTGTTCTTTTCTTCTCAGTCAGCCTCATTGTGAGCCACATTCAGAGAGTGCGGTTTAATCACATGATCGTCAGCCCCAGTCCACCTGGCCTTGGTGAGCTCTTATTAGATCAGTCCCACCATCTCTGTGGGTGGACACACCTCTCGTGATCCTGACTTTTTTACTCCTGTTCTCCCTCCTTCTGCTCTTCATTTGAACCTTGGAAGCTCAGTCCAGTGTTCCAATGTGAGTCTCTGTCTCTATCTCCATGGATTGCCAGATGAAGGTTTTATGGTGATATGTAAGATATTCATCAGTGTGGCTATGGGATAAGGCCAGTTCAGACACCCTCTCCTCTGCTGCCCAAGGAACAAGCTGGGGACATTTGCTTGGAATCCCTCTAGAGTCAAGTCTCTTGCCAACCCTAAAATGGCATTCTTAATTAAGATATCTACTTCCTTGCTCCCATATCCACCCTTCCTCCATCGCAACCATCCCATTTTCCCAGCTCTCCCCAATTCTCCCCTTCTCCCTTCCCTCTCCTCATCTCCCTTTACCCCTACCCCACCCCAAATCCCCGTGCTCCCACCTTTTGCCTGGCAATCTTGTCTACTTCCAATATACGGGAGGATAACTATATGGTTTTCTTTGGGTTCATCTTCTTATTTAGCTTCTCTAGGACCAAGAATTATAGGCTCAATGTCCTTTGTTTATGGCTAGAATCCACCTATGAGTGAGTGCATACCATATTCATCTTCTTGGGTCTAAGTTATCTCACTCAGTACAGCGTTTTCTATTTCCATCCATTTGCATGCAAAATTCAAGATGTCATTTTTTTTTACCACTGAGCAAAATGCTAAAGTGTATATGTTCCACAACTTCTTTATCCATTCTTCTATTGAGGGGCACCTAGATTGTTCCAGGTTATGGCTATTACAATCAGTGCTGCTATGAACATAGTTGAACAAATGCTTTTGTAGTGTGATTGGGCATCTCTTGGGTATATTCCCAGGAGTAGAATTGCTGGGTCCTGAGGTAGGTTGACTTCCAGTTTCCTGAGAAATCACCACACTGATTCCAAAGTGGTTGCACAAATGTGCATTCCTACCAACAATGGATGAGTCTTCCCCTTACTCTACATCCTCTCCAGCATAGGCTATCATTGGTGTTTTTGATTTTAGCTATTCTGATAGGTGTAAGTTGGTATCTCAATGTTGTTTTGACTTGCATTACCCTGATCACTAAGGAGGTTGAGCATTACCTTCAGTATCTTTTGGCCATTTGAACTTCTGCTGTTGAGAATTCTCTGTTCAGTTCAGTTCAGTTTTTTTTAATTAGGTTAATTAAGTTTTAATGTCTAGTTTCTTGAGTTATTTATTTATTAAAAATTTCCACCTCCTTCTCGCCTACCCTCTTCCTCCCCCTTCCCACCTTTCCCTCCCTCTCTAGTCCTAAGAGCAGTCAGGGTTCCCTACCCTGTGGGAAGTCCAAGGTCCTCCCCACTCCAAGGGTACCCAGTTTTCTTGTTAACCTTATAATGACTCCCATTACTTGTACCAGCTGCTAATAAATATACTCAGTGTTGTATTAGAATAAAAATTAATGAGCAGAGCAGAGTCACCTTCACGAATACAAGTGCCAAAATACTAAGAAAATGGTCAAGCAATAGAACTTACAGATTCTCCCAAATATCTTAGATTAAGTATAACCAAGAAATTGAATGACTTGTACAATGAAAACTCTAAACTTCATGAAAGGAAATAGAAAAAGATACAATAACCTAGAAAGCCTTCATGGTTTTGGATTGGCAGGAATAATATGGTGGAGATGGCCATTCTAAAAAAATTAATCTAGACACTCTATTCAATCCCAACAATTCTTCACAGTATCTAGAAATCAATCTTAAATTTCATATTTTAATACAAAAGACACAGATTAGTCAAAGCAATCATGAACAGCAATAATATTGCCTGAGGTATTACCATCACAAATTTCCAGTTATACTACAAAGATATAGGAATTTAAAGAGTATGACATTGTCATTCAAATATCATTGCCTAATGAAATATTAGTAAGAATCTATACATAAATTTGTACTCATATATCTATATGTCATTTAACTAAAGAGAACACGGTGCAACTCAGGGAATTGACAGCAATTTTACAAATCATGCAGATCAATTCAAATAGGTGTAATGAGAAGAATGAATCTCATTCCTTTATGTAGACCCAGCGCAGAAGTCATCTCGATAAGCATCAAGGACCAGAACCTAAAACCTAATACCATGAATTTGACAGAGGAGAATATAGGGAATAGGCATGACCTCTTTGATAAAGGAAAGGAATTTCTGAACAGGATCCCATAGACTTTGAAAACAAAAACTTAATAAATCAGACCTTGTGAAATTAAAGTTTATGTATAGCGAAGAACACCATTACTTGAGTTAAGAGGAAGATACCAGCATGCCTAAAAATCTCACCAGCTCCATATCAGAGAAAGAGATAATATCTAGAATGTAAAGGCAATTAAAGTATTATCTATATAAAAAAACAAAAATAAGGGGTTGGATAGATGACTCAGCAGTTAAGAGCACTGACTGTTCTTGCACAGGACCGAGGTTCAATGCACAGCACCCACATGACTGCTCACAACTGTCTGTAACTTTACTTTCCAGAACACAACACCCATGGCCAAACACCAATGCACATAAAATTCAAACAGAAAAATAAAACAAAAACCAGAAAGTAGGGGGAAAAATGTTGAGCTGGTGCCTAACTAGAAACTTCAGCAGTACTCACTGTGTTCATGATATGCACAGTATGTGCATGTGCATCAGAAGAGAAAGGTAAACACTAATACCAACAAACTGTAAGTACTGCGACTGAAAATAATGACTTGCCTATAAGATATTCTGGTACAACAGTGGCACGAATGTTATTGAAGTAACTAACCAGTCTGATTGTATTTAAGGAGACTTCATGAAAAGGAACACATGCCTGACACTGCTAACATAGCCAAGATCCCAAGAACAGATAAGTCATGAGCCTAATGGAAGACCCAATACTATTATTCTGCCAAAGCAGCAAGCCAATAAAATGACTGTCATACCCATTGATCTGTGCTTCAGTCAGCCCTCCTTAGAGAAGCATCTTCCTAAAGGAGATGGAAACTAACACAGAGACCCAAAAGTGTAAATGTACAGAGTAAATGTGTGCCCAAATTTAAGTGGGATGTCTTCTGCAAAGCCTTCCTCTTAAGCCAGAGTTATCTCCATATTAAAGGAGCACAAGGATTGTAAAGCCAGGGGTGATGCATTACTCCAGTGAAAGAGTGTCTTCCAGAAAGGACACTACATAGAAGAAATATTTTACAATCAACTTTCCAGGGAAAAAGAAAAGGAAAATAGTACAGAATATGTGAAATAATACGAAGGAACCAATAGGATCTAAGTCAATAAAGAATTACCCATTTAGAAACAAAAATTGCAAAGTTAAAAATGTCCAAAATACATTTAAAGTGATCTTGCTTTTTCTGGGATGAAAAGAATACATCAAATGTTTTCTTCACTAGCAATTCTGCAGAAGCATGCCCATCCTAAAGGGGAAAATACTCTAGCCAAAAATGATCCTGCAGCTCCAGATTCTGGAAACAAGAACAGATTACAGCCAGAGTCACTGGATAGAAATAATAAAAGATGGTCAAGGTCAATATAGCCACTTTAGAGCAATCAGAACAAGGGTGATATTAGCAATATAGCCAGTACCCTGTGTACTACACAGGATTTCTCTTTACTCAGAGTTTTCAAAACTCAATATGCAAGTGTCAATTCAGGTATTTTATTACTGCATTTTCTGCATCTAAGTAAGTATGAAATATTAGTCACTTCACAAGACAGATGTGATATTTGACTTACACTGACACTAGAGGTATGGCAGGATCTACTCTGACTTTACTGTGTCAACTGTACAACTGCAGGATGCCCTGTGCACTCACTGGGTTTTGGTGAACAGACTCTAGGTGTGAAGAGAAGTATAAAATGTCATGCATTCCCCAGGAGGTGCAATACAGAGACTTGGAACTTGAGCAGGGATAATCCACTAAAAGCATACATGTTTCTGTGTGACCACAAAATCCTGAAACTAAACCATTTTTCTTTTAGAGGTTAGGCAGATAACAGGCTTATAACAGCAATATATATGTATATATATGCATACATATACATATTCAATGTAATCTTCAGTAGTATTCAGATGACATTTTCCAGAGATAGATGGAACAACAAAGCTACAGCTACGTGCAATATCAAATCTCTCCTGGAAGACAGCACTATGAAAATTAGACCACATTTGGAGAGATCACAATGAATGGAGTCTGCATATGCTTTAAAGTTGTCAAATAAAGCCACCACAGCACTGTCAGAAGAATCTCTGTCCAAGGAGAGCAAAGGATCCAGATGTGAAACAATGGAGCTAGAAGCCCAGGATCTCAGCAAAGGTAAAAGTTGCATTGTTGAGGTAGTAGCTTGTCACCCTTTGCCCAAAAATCAAAAAGCACTTGAACCCGTGTCACCTCTTTGCTCTTCCCTCAGGAAAAGTGTGTTTTCTCGACCTGAACTAACCCATCCTTATCAATTAATTTGTCCAGTTATTCATCCTCACCTATCCTTTCTCTGTAGCTTTTCACCAGATGTGTGCTTTCTCACCTCTGGCTGTTTGCAGGTACTGCCTCTCTCTGTCTTTCTGGCTTGCTTTGTCTTCACTGTTCTCCACCTTAGAGCCTATAGTGCTGGCCCAAGTCTAACACATAAGCCTTCTGTGTGCTCCAGTAGTTCCCTGTACTACACGTGCATAGAATGTGACCAGTGTGGACATTCTGTCCATCTGATTTGGAGGGTTATATCATATGGTTGCTGAATAGTGACTCTTGTCATGAGTCTACTGCTTGTCCTAGTACATGGTTGTTGACTAGATAACAAAGGGAAACTATCTGGCATTTAGCTAGCTTATAATAATGTCTGGATGCAACCATAAGCATATTGCATTCTTCTCGTTTTGTAATGTAGGGGTACATACATCATTTTATTCTCAACTGTGAGTGGTGCTCTCAATCTGCCTTACTGACTTATGCTAACTTAATTCTAAAGTCTTTGAGATTGAGCATATTACTCTTGCTTTTGTGTCTAGGTTCTGCTTGAGTGCATCCTTGTTCCTTTTAAGCTTCCCCTTAAGAATCAGTATGCTGACATTCACAATCTACGTCAGGAAGAATGGAAACCATATAGAAATTTTAAAGAAAAGCATTTTCTGAACGATGACAAAAATTTACTGAAGTGTTTGCATATTTAAAAGTTTTCTATTAAAACGCACTAATTTGAAATCATTCATTTAAAGCTCTTTATGGTATCAGTAGCTTTTTGGTGGATTTTAAAAGTGACAACCAGTCCTTCTGCCCAAGTGCTACCCCCTTAAATATTTTCATATCACTAAATATTTTGGTAGAGAGCAAAAACAGTTGAGTAATGGTTTACCTGCATTTTTCTCATCTGTAAAACTTTCATGCTGATCTCTCACCTACCCTCCATTAACTTCTCATAGCCAATAAGCAGTGATCCTCCTTGCCCCCCCCTCTCTCTCTCTCTCTGTGTGTGTGTGTGTGTGTGTGAAAGACAAGGGAGACATGTAGAGGTCAGAGGACACCATCTGGGAGTAGGTTTAATTCTCCTATCATGAATTCCAGGAATGGAATTCAGGTTATCAGGCTTGTATGGAAAATGGTCTTAGGTGCTGAGCCATTTCAATGTCCATTTTCCTATGTTTTCTTTCCATTAAAAAATAAAAACAGAAGTGTTTCTAATATTCCTCTCCCTCTCTAAATAAGCAAATGTTTGTACAATGCTAGCTGGTAGTGAAAACATAGGACTGTGCATGCAGCTTGGGGGTAGTGTGAGTTTGCCTCATACATGTAAGGCTTCAGGTTCCCTCTCTAACAATGAAAAAAGCAACAACATTTTAAAGTAACTAAATATTTTTTCAGTACAGTCAGTAATTGTATAATGCACAAGGACCTGATGATCAAGTCCATGCCTTTCTTATTTCTTTGGGCCCAGAAGAAATCATTATATATCCCCTGCTCTTTGATTTATTCCCATGTGTTGTGTGTAGTCATAGATAGGCCTATAGGGAATTTTCTTCAGAATGTATAGATTTCTTATAACTCAACACTAGAATGACAGCCCAGTGACACAGAGGGCAATAAATGGATCTGAAGAGAAATTGTGTTAGTATTCAGACACACCCTGTCACAGCACCTCACACCATCTGCATGGCTGCATAGCAAATGGTATCTTGTCCCCTTAAGAGACCGTCTGCTTACTCTCAGTCTCTCTAGTGCTCTCCCTCCCTCCCTCCCTCCCTCCCTCCCTCCCTCCCTCCCTCCCTCCCTCCCTCCCTTCTTTTCCCCTTCACTCTTTTTCTCTTTTTCCCCCACTGAGGCAAGCAGATCTCAGCCTCTTTTCCTTCTACCTCCTCCCTCTCTGTCTTTCTCTGTCCCTTCCTCCCATCCCTTCCTCCCCACTACACCTCCTCTTTTAATAAAATTTTGCAGTCAATCTCCATCTACATGGCATATTTGTCTGTCCCTTACCAGCCATAGTTTGAACCTCACCCACATGCCACGTGACCTGGAAAGATTTCCAAATGTCCCACTGGCACACTGGAAGATGTTCAACACTATCAGCCATCAAGTGTTGCAAATCAAATTTCAATGAGAAGATACTTGATATCATCGAGATGGTGAAAATACAAAAGATAAGTCAATCCTGGTGATACATCTCTGCAATTCCTGCACTTGGTAGAGGAGTGTGTGTGTGTGTGTGTGTGTGTGTGTGTGTGTGTCTGTGTGTGTGTCATATGAAGTTGAAGCTAGACAGCAAAATAGGGTCTAGCAATTGAAAAGCAGATGTAGCATGCTTTGGATATAAGTCACAGGTAAAGCACTTGTCTAGCATGCACAGGTGCTGGGGCACATGTTGGGGTGTAAAGATACCAGAGAACAGGAACCTACTACATTACTGTTGGAATGTAAATTAAAATGGTGCAGTCACTAGCACCTGAGCTTTTATATAAGAAAAAAGAGAGAAACCCCTATTACCTACTGCTTGATGAGTAGGTAAACAAAGGGTGGTGTGTTAATACAGTGGTCTAGTTTCTAGTCATGGAAAGAAGTAGAGAATTGATACATCGTATAACATGAATAAATATCACAAACATTAAGCTCAGTTGAAAGTAGCCAAAGTACTGAAGAATAGGACACTTCTTTATCAGATTATTTGATTTCTCTTATATACCCAGAATGAGACACTTGAAACAGAAAGTTAGATTGGTAGCTAAAAGGTGGTGGGGGTCTGGAGAAATGAAGAGTAACTACTAATGAATAAAGGGTTTTTTCTTGAATGACAAAAATATTTTAAAAGTAAATAGAATGATGGTTGCATAATTTTAAGAACATAAAAAAACATACTGGGTTATATACTTGAAAAGAGTGAACTTACTACATAAATGTATTACTTCTCAATATCTATAGATCACATTTATTTCATGTCTATGTATGTTTTGTCTGCATACATGTGTGTTCACTCTGTGCATGTCTGGTGCCTGCAAAGAGACAAGAGAGTGTTGGATCCTCTAGATATAAATTTACAGGTATATGTGAGCTTCCTTACATTTGGTTGTGATTGTAGGTTGAAGGGTTTGTGCTGAGAGGTGTTGAGGACTATTTTTCTCCTCCTGGAGCGTGCAGAGTACCTTCCAGTACAGTGAACTGTGGTTAGTAGGTAAATAATGTAGTTAGACATCAGCTCAACTTCTCCATATTCAGTGACAGAAGTGTTACCTCCAGAAACAAGACCTTAACATCAGGTTGTGTGAGCAACCAAGAGCCTTGGCAATAGCCTGTGCTATTTGGTGGTTTCCATGGGTCCCTTTGGTTAATGACTCAAGAGGCTGTAACCTGTTCCTGGCACTGGAGGTTTAATTTGGTGGCACATGATATCTAGTTGAAGTCTTCTCTCCCCTGTTGTTTTTGTCTCCTTGTGAATTCCTTTCACATGTGTACAGGAAGCTTCTGAGGGTAGTTGCTGTCCATATAGATTTTTAAAGACCTTCAGTATTTGTTGTCCCTCTCCATTTCCCCTCCTTTATCTTTCTGTTCCATCTCCCTTTCATTAAACCACCCAACTCTAGTTTTTCTCTATAGCTACATAACACTATAGATTTTTTTCCTTTCCTTGAGAGATAGTGTCCTCCCTTCTGGTCCCTTACTAGGTTCCATACCTCTGTGGGTATTCAGAATTGAGGTTCCCATATCAGAACCAAAACACCCTTAAAAGAGAAAACATAACAATATTTGTCTACATGTACTGAGCACTGTATGCTTTTGTCACTGGAGGCTGACCTGGGCATGCACAGAACACACACATGGTGCTCAGTTGCTGAGTACCATTGTGAGCTCACAGTGCATCACTATGCCCATAGAATTGTGTTGCTAAGAATGAAGCAGAGTTCAGCTCACACTGAACCAAGGATCTGCCCAAGCAGGACGCTTATTTGGTTCAGTGGGGATAGTTAGTCATTATTTTGGATCATTTACTTTTGAGTTTGTGAGGGTGTGGGTGGCTAAAGGGGAAGGCAGGGAGGGACAGTAGGGCCAGGAGGGCTGGGAGGGCCAGGAGGGCTGGGAAGGCAGGGAGGGCCAGGAGGGCAGGGAGGGCCGGGAGGGCAGGGAGGACAGGGAGGACAGGGAGGGAAGGGAGGGCAGGGAGGGCCAGGAGGGCCTGTGGAGCCTTGAGGCTCAACATGTCGGAGGATTTTGAATACGATGCTTTTATAGATAGAGCCCCTCGGCGGCGGACTCGCTGGTACACCCGCCTGTGGCCTGCCTGCCTGGCTTGTGGGTGCTTGGGTCAGAGAAGGCAGCATTTTCCCCTTAATTTAATTGGTTATGATCCCGTGGGGAGGTTTCAAAGGGCGGCCAGTGTGGGTGATGTTGCTTTAGTAGAGCGATACATGAATGGCAGAAAACATCATGTCAATGAATGCGACCGAAGGGGCAGGTAATGGGGCCTGGGGAGGGGGGAGGGCCAGGGGGCAGAAGGGGCAGAAACTGTAGGGGACAGTCAGGGTATACCAGGGAGAAACATACCTTCCAGATCTGCAGCCTGAGGGAGGGCAGATGTCATGCTTAAGGCTCTTCTTTCATGGAGACCTCTGGGTTTTATACCTGCTTTAGGCTCCTAGGCACCTGAAACCTGCGCACCTTGGAAGGGCAGCTCCTAGGCTTTCTTTAAGAGAAGCAAAACAAAGAACTTCAGTTAGTTTACAAATCCCTTTACATTGTCTCTTTTAGAGCACTTTATTGGGGGCTTTAAAGGAATTTAGCTAAGAAAACCACATACATCTTTTTATGTGTACACTTACAATTTTTAGGTTTGAGTGTTTTGCCTGCATCTATTTTCAGTGTACTGCACAAGCATAGGAAGAGGGTGTTGGATCTCCAGGAACTGGAACCATGGACAGTTGTGATCTGCTTTGTGGGTGCTAGGAATCAAACCCAGGTCCTCTGCAGGAAAAACTAGCACTTGTAAATGCCAAGCCATCTCTCCAGCCCTTATGTATATGGTTTTAATGCTGTTATATGCAACACAGAAAATTGTATCATAAGATAAATTTTCACATATTAAGTCAACTCAAAATCAAAGAAACCCACAAAGAATCACCAAGAAATCTTATTTCTGTTTCATGCTTGCTAAGGAATCTCATAAGGAAAATTTCAACTTGAACTATAACTCTATCCCCCGGCCCCTTATATACATGTTGTGTGTGTTTGGGTACATATGTGAAGGCTAGCGGTTGACATTCTCTTTGAAAATTTCTTTTCATCCTATTTAAAAAAAATCACATGTGTGTGTTCACTTGTGGCTCACACATGCCCACCAAGTGTGTGAAGGTCAGAAGAGAACTATTGACAGCTGTGTTCTGCCACCTTGTGGATTCTGGGCATTGAATGTAGGCCATTGGTTCTGCCAGTAGGTGGCCTCACGTGATGAACCACCCTGTGGTTCCCCCACTTCAGCTTTTTAGACAGATTCTCTCACCCAAATCCCCACTGTGTTGGACTGGTTGTCTTGGAGTATACTGATTGACCTAGACTTGCTGGCAAGCACGCTTTGGATATCCTCCTGTATCCACATCTCCAGCACCAGTTTCTCAAGGTGCTGGGGGTTCTGAAGTTGGGGTATCAGGCTTGCAGGGCAAGTGATTTCTCAACTGAGTTTTAACTAACACTGCAGCCCTCTTTCCTTGTCCTTGTTTCTTATTTCTCAATAGATTATAGGCAGGAAACAATGACCCTCAACCGTAGATTCTCCATAAGAAGTTATTTAGTCTGTCGTTATTCAGTCTTCCAAATTAAAGCTTCATACAAATAATAGAACAGTAAATTATTGTTTCAAAGTATTTTTGCTTAATAACTGTATTCTTTAAAAACACTGAATTTTCCAGCTGTATTTATCCATTCTGCCAGTCCACTTATTCCCTGCATGTAACTTAGATATCTACTGTACAGCATACAAATCTACTAGCTCTCAAGACCCTCTCATTCTTAAAATATTACATTTGTCCAGTCAGCTTTCCTGACGTTCTATAAATTTAAATATTGAAAACAATGAACGATGCTCAGTTGAATCCCTAGTATTTTTTGTCTTAAAGCTTTTTGAAAATCAAAGCAAGGGAGCTATGATACCATAGGTTTTCTCCTTCTGGATAGATTTGCTCAGTTTTTTTTAAAGTTACTTATTTATTTATTTATTTATAAAAATTTCCACTTCCTCTCCTCCTCCCAATACCCTCACACTCCACCCACTCCCTCTCCTCCTCCCTCTCCAGTCCTAAGAGCAGTCAGGTTTTCCTGCCCTGTGGGAAGTTCAAGTTCCTCCCCCCATCCCTCCAGGTCTAGGAAGGTGAGCATCCCAACAGACTAGATGAACACCTGAGAAAAGAAATAAATAAATAAGAAAATTTTAGTTTCTTCTCTTACATCAGAAGGAAATGCACATTGGTGTCTACTATTTACACTTGAGTGTGCCTTTACATAATAATCTGTAATTTCCTAAAATGTCCTCTCAATTTGTAGGAGTCCACTACATTACGCCTCTGCCCATAATCATCCAAACGTGGTAGAGTTGCTATTATCCAACATCTGTATCAATATTAATATGAAGGATGATGAAGGCCGAACACCATTAATCAAGGTAGCTATCGGGAAACACTTTTCGTATAAAATGGATTAGAAATTATCCTTGTTTGTTTTTTGTTGCTGTGATGAAACACTGGCCCAAACCATCTCAGGAAAGGAAAGGTTTATTTGGCTTACAATTCCACATCACAGTCAGTCATGAAGGGAAAGCAGGTCAGGAGTTCAATCAGGACCTGAGGCAGGAAATGAAGCAGAGGTCATGGGGGAATGATGCTTTTCCATGGCTTTGTCCAAGACTTGCTCAGATTTCTTATACTACTCTGGGCAACCTTCCCAGTCATGCCACCACCCCTAGGAAGCTGTGCCCGCCCATATCAACCTCAATCAAGAAAATACTATACAGGCTTTCCAGAGTCCAGTCTGGTCGAAGCAGTTCTTCAAGTGAGGTTCCTTCTTTCCAGGTGTCTTCAACCTCTTCCACGGTATCAAAACAAGGAAATGAACAAGCAACCTCCCCCTCTACAGCAATGGCCAAACAGTGCTAGTGAAATGCTTTAATATCCAGGTGTGGTGGCACACCTCTGAAACTCTACCACTTGGAAAACTTTGGTGGGGAGGTTATGAATTTAGGAACATCTGGGTACTTGAGGACCCTCTCTCAAAAAGAGAGGGATAATATGCATAACCTAAATAATTGGTCTGATCCAAGGGTAACTATTCAATGGAATTGTTGGAATGCTTATTCAAGTTCTTGATTTCAGTATCTCTTTCTTTATACAATACCCACAGGCCACCGAGAGGGACAACATCGAATGCATCTGTATCCTACTCAGGCACGGTGCTGATCCCCACATTGTCGATGACAGCGGACATGCTGCCCTACACCATGCTATTTGCAGGGGAAAAACCACAGTTGTCCGCAAGCTGTTAGAGTATAATGCAGATATTACAGCAAAAACGGGGGTAAGAATCATTCAACTTCATTCACAATGTACTTCCAGCAATGACACTCAGATCACTTTCCATATTCTGAAGCTCAAGCAGTCTCACTGAATCTGTTCAGAGTCAAGCATTTTTTCCTAATCTGTTTTTCATAGTTTTGTAGGTAACTTAAAGGAACTCAGCACAGCACCTTTTGTTTCAGACTTGGGCTTTACTTTAAAATTGAACAAGTAAAGGACTTGGGCCCACACATACTTCACATACACACAAACAATAGAAAAAATAATTTTAAGATAAATGTCTGTAGAAAATACAAATCTGTTGCAATTAAGAAGCTACTGATATGACTTGTCCCTCAGAGATGAGGCTAGAGTGGGAAGGTCACAGGCACACAGGTAAATGTGGAAATTTGATCATTGAAGAAAACATACTGAGAAGACTTTTTCACTTAACTTTTTCAGATTTTATATGTACATAATGAAGGGGCCAAAATGTGATTCTTATCTTAGACAAGGAGCAACTCCATTGTAATTAATGACCTAAGCCTGAATCCAGGGAGTTCCCCAGTCAATTCCCCAGTTCCCCAATTGGCTAAACAGTTCCAAACCTGGCCTTACAAGGCTGGGAGACCAGAGTTGCAGGCTCTGGCTGCTCCTAACCATAGTGACACAAAATTTCCACAGTGGATGAAACTGTTACTAGTTCTGTCCAATCAACATGCCCCCCATGTTACTGCTCCCTGACTGCCCAATTATTAAAAAGATACTTAGAATTCCCCATGTCCTCCTTCAAAGGGCCTGCATGTCTTTGTCCCTGGCCCTCATTAACATTTTATATGGGTGATGGACTGTTGCATGCTGGCTATTTCTGAAGAATAAGCACTCTTTGTGTTTACATACCATTTGAGTCTGAGGTCTTCCTCCAGCATTTTTTGGACCACTGCAACAGGAAATGATGTTTGGTTTGGGAGAAAATTTTTAGTTTCGGGAAAATAGTTTTGAAGTACAGATTGAGAAACTGCTCCAGAGATGCCACTTAAGTTCACTCATTCAACAGATGCACACCAAATCTACCGCCATGTTTTAGGATTGGGGCAATGGAGGCACATCTCCATGGAGCTAAGAAACTTGGAACTAGCAAGCGTTTGTGGGAAGTTCTGGAAAAAGTGGTGTTCATGGGCATTGTTGGACAGGGAAAAATGTTTCCTTTTCAAAGGAAAGGGAAGTCCTGTGTGTGTGAATCTGCAGCAAGGACTGAAGGAAAATCTATCCTTTTGTGACTCATTTTCTTTACAAAATCTATGATACATTTTTCAGTTGAGAAGCATGTCAGTTTATAAAATGAAAATTTTCCTTTGCAGTATGGATTGACTCCTTACAGCCTTGCAATAAATGAAAATCAGCCTGAAATGGCGGAGTTCCTGATTCAGAATGGTGCGGATGCACATGAGGAGCTTGCGCCAAATAGGTACCATTTCTTTTTTACAATCTTAGTGCCATTTTTGAGGGTGTCATTGCTTAAGTAATGAACACTAAAATGGTAGAGGGAATATAGCTTCAACTCATAAGCACCTATTGAGAAAGACTAGCTCACAGGGAGTGTGAGCTGGAAAAGAGACTGTTCCAACATAAACAAAGGAACAGTGTGTATCAGGGCTCAGATTCCCATTTAAAAACAAGTTGTCGTTTCTAATCTGACTTGATTGGCAATTTTCTACTTGTTAAGGCAACTTCACATTAGTGTTGTTTACTTTGAAACGTCTCAACTTTATTTTCAACACTGGAATGTATAATTTTATTATTTCTTATTCTCTTCCTTAGATATTTTATTCTTAAATATGTTCAACTTAAATATTTTTTTCAAATATGTCTTTGATCACTCAATCTGCTTTAAGTGAATTTTGAATAAGCAAATAGATTCCATTATCCATCGATTAGATGATATTACCAGATGCTATTATTTTTTCCGGTGTCCTGTCTGAAATATCTTGACAATGTGTTGGTCAGATGTGAATCTGTGCACCCAAACTCTTGAAACAGTTAATCTGGATAAGGACACTTGTCCAAAATGAGTACAAAGAACAAAGACTCCATTGAGAAAATACCTCCATACTATCTGGTTATAAGGCATTTTCTTAATTAGTGATTGATGGATGTGGACCCAACACATCATGGGAAGTGCTGTTCCAGGGCTCATGGTCCTGAGTCTATAAGAAAGCAGAATGAGCAATCCAGTAAGCAGCTCCCTTCCATGGCCTCTGTAAGCTCCTGCCTCCAGTTTCCTTCCCTGTTTGAGTTCCTGCCCTGACTCCCTTTAATGATGAACTATGATGTGGACATATAAGCCAAATGAATTCTTTGGTCCCAAGTTCATTTTGGTCATGGTGTTTTATCATAGAAATAGCAGCTCTAAATGGGACACTTGGTATTTAAGTTGAGTTCAGCATTAAAAATCAAACGATTACCTTTTTTGTTCATGTGTGTAAGTTTAAAGTCAGATGAATTAAAAAGTAAAGTCTGTGTGTTGTGTATTTTTTATTGAAAATACACTTTTGCTTACCATATATTCTAAACATGGTTTAGCATCCCTCATCTTCATGTACTTGTTTTTGTGTCCCGTCCAAAATACAGTACAACACTGTGTGATGACTTTGCCTTCCATCTTATTTGAGGCATGTTTTCTATTTTTTTTATTTATTAAAAATTTCCCCCTCTTCCCTGCCTCCCTTTCCCCCCCCCCGCTCTCCTCCTCCCCCTCCCTCTCTAGTCTTAAGTGCAGTCCGATTTCCCTGCCCTGTGGGAAGTCTAAGGTCCTTCCCCATCCATACAGGTCTTTAAAGGTGAACAGCCAAATAAACCAGGCTCCCACAGAGCTAGACCATGCAGCAGAATTAAATCCCAATGCTACTGTGTTTTCTATTTTTATTTGGCACTTGGCCACTTACTCCAGGTGAGCAGGCTGGGAAGCCTCTTTGGTATTTTACTACCTCCACCTCCTTTGTACTATAAAAGTGCTGGGATTATAGATACATTACACAGTGTCTGAGTTTTTGTTGAATTCCAGGTATTCAAATTCTGGGCTACTGTGACAATTATGTATATCCACTGAGCCATCTATCTGGCTCTAAAATACTCAATTTTTAAAAGAAGACTTTGAGCCTAAATTAAAGAAGTGGTTATAAGTGTATTGCTATTAATTATGGAACTAAGGCTTCTGAGTGCAGAGCACTTTCAATTAAACCTCTAATCCAGTTAGAGGGCCTGTGTTTCTCTCTAATAAGAACCATTTGAGGTCATTTATTCTTCCTTTAATACAAGATAAACAGAAATTTGTAAAGCTGGTACTTTTGAAGCAAATAGAGAAAGTATGCTTGTGTCTTTGACATGGAATAACACAGTTTTAGGAATTCATGACTAGGAACATGTCTCAGGAATAAAGTACTTATCACACAAACCCAAGACTTCAGAGATCAACTCCTCAGAACACAGAAAGGGCCTCATGTGCTTGTGTGCATCTTTAATCTCAGGGAACCTCGAGGGCCATGGGAGATGGAGAGACAGGAGGCTGTTCGGAAAGTTATACTTTAGTCTTGCTTTTACAGCTGTTAACAACAAGAAACTCTGCCTCAAAACTGAGTTAGGAGGTAAGAACTGACAGTCAAAAATGTCCATTGACCTAAAAAACATGCACTAGGATCAACAGACACAAATGCATACACACATGTGAACAGGTACGCATATCAAATATGAAGATGAAAAAGTTACGTTTAGATTGTTGATCTAATAAGACTGGGGATCATTATCTGCTCAAAAGACATTGAAAATAGTGGTCAAGGTTGAAGGTTTTCCTACAGTTTGCTGGAGATCACTTCAGCAGTGGTGCTATTTTGGACAAGGTTCACACCGCAGGTGGAAAGTCCCATGACAAGCTCCAAGACCGTGATGACAGCCAAAGCATGTAAAAGGAACGGCGAAAGCAGAAACTAGGAGAATAAAGCTGCTGGTCCAGAGTATACTGGCAATAGGCCCCGAAGTCCAGCAGTCTTAGCTGTGACCTGGGAAGAATATAGTTGACAAAAGAATGTTGCTTTCCTTGAGTTTTGAAGCTGGTCGTGAGTTCCAAAGACTCGGGATTACACAAAAAGTCACTAAATAAAGAAACAGCCAGGCGGTGGTTTCAGCTTTCACACATGAGTGAACTGTTAAAACAATTTGAAGGTATCACAACTGTCATGGCTTCTGAGAATGCAGGCAGAAGGATGCTTAGAAGCAAAAAAAAAAAAAAAAAAAAAAAAACTTTTTCATATACTGACCATTGAGAGCATAGTACTCAACAGAATGCCTCCAAAGAGTTCTGACAGAGTTAGGACTGTGGGGCCATAGGGACATGCAGGCAGATGAATGGAACAGGAGCACTGACTCCACGAGCATATAATGCAAGGTTACTGCAGCATTCAAAGCAAATCGTATGGAAAAAGCACTGCTATCATTCATGTGTGTGTGTGTGTATGTGTTTTATTTTTTATTTTTTATTATTATTTATGATTTTATTGTGATAAAGTATCAGAAAATATTAAATACCAACATTAATATTTACTTTCACAAGTCTGAAATAATCAATTAATTCAGAAATGAGCAATTATATCCAGATAAACAATATATACATGAGGAGCTATGTCCAATCTTTGAATGTTTGTTATTTTATTGATGGGTCTCTAATGCCTTATAATTTGAACCTTATTCTTAACGGGCTTTTCTTTTTGTCTTAATCTATCAAATAAAATTGTTTTTCCTGGAAGAAACTAAAGAAGAACTATTCAGGAGTCTCATTACCTGGTCATAATCTCAAAAAGAGGTCACTAAATTCAACATTGGGAATTCATTTAAATCTCTCTCCCCACTGTGTGTGTGTGTGTGTGTGTGTGTGTGAGAGAGAGAGAGAGAGAGAGAGAGAGAGAGAGAGAGAGAGAGAGAGAGAGCATGTGTGCTGTTGCTTGTGGGATAATATGCAACCATGAAAATAGCAAGGGACAACTTTGAATGTCAATCCTTTCCTCTCTCACTTTTAGTATAAGCTCTTGCCTGGACATATATGGCCTACAACTTCTGGATATTTTCCTGTATGTACCCTATGTTGCCATATGCACAGTAGAATTTCAGATGAGTGTGATTCTTTGAACTTCTCTGGGGATCTGAGCTCCCATGCTCATGAATGTGTTGAAAACATATTGTTCACTAAGCTCTCTCCCCAATCCAGACATTAGGGTGGTTTAAATTTTTATGATTTTAATGAAAATGGCTTATATTAATTTATAAATATGAATTTCAGATACTATAAATCATTGTATTTTGAATTGTCTTAGAACTTATTTCAAAGCACTCATAATTGAAGCCACTGTCCTTTTCTCTTACCTGAGTTGCTAATATGATGTGATACATGATATTTGTTTTCAGAACACTCTTGAAAGTTTCTTGAGTAACCAAAATACACTTTACTTGTCTTTTTGTGTTCATATTTTTTTTCTTTTTTTTTCCATTAGACTTGTTTATGCAAGTATCTGAAAACACTCTTCTACTTCCTCCCCTCCTCCCAATACCCTCCTGCTCCCCCCACTCCCTCTCCTCCTCCCTCTCCATTCCCAAGAGCAGTCAGGGTTTCCTGCCCTGTGGGAAATCCAAGTTCCACCCCCTCCCTCCAGGTCCAGGAAGGTGAGCATCCAAACAGGCCAGGATCCCAAAAAGCCAGTCCATGTAGACGAAACAAGACCCAGTGCCATTGTCAATGGCTTCTCAGTCTTCATTTGGATTTTGGGGGCTCAGTCAGCCCCCATGTCAGCCACATTCAGAGAATCCGGATTGATCACATGCTCATTCAGTCCAAGTCCAGCTGGCCTTGGTGAGCTCTCATTCGATCAGTCCCCTTGTATCAATGGGTGAACGCACCCTTCGCGGTCCTGACTTCCAGTGCTCCAATGTGGGTCTCCGTCTATATCCATCCATCATCGGATGAAGGCCCCCTCTGATTTTGCTTTCCTTGCTCACGATCTCCCTCCCTCTGTTTCTCATTTGGACCTAGGGAGTTAAGTCCAGTGTTCCGATATGTGTCTCTGTCTCTATCTCCATCCATCGCCATATGAAGGTTCTGTGGTGACATGCAAAATATTCATCAGTATGGTTATGGGCCAAGGCCAGTTCAGGCACCCTCTCCTCTGCTACCCAGAGTACCATCTGGGGACCTCTCTTTGGGCCTGGGAACCCCTCCAGAATCAAGTCTCTTGCAAACCCTAAAATGACTCCCTTAGTTGAAATATAAACTTCCCTGCTCCCATAACCATCCTTCCTCCCTCCCCCCCTCCCATTCCCCCAAGCCATCCTCAATCCTCCCCCTCTCCCCTCTCCCTAACCATCTCCCCTTACTTCCACCCCCCCCACCCCCGTGCAGCCAATTTTGCCTGGCAATCTTGCCTACTTCTAATATCCAGGAGGATAACTATATGATTTTCTTCAGGTTCACCTTCTTATTTAGCTTCTCTGGGATCACGAATTATAGACTCAAAGACCTTTAACTATGCCTAGAATCCACTTATGAGTGAGTACATACCATATTCTTCCTTTTGGGTCTGGGTTACCTCACTCAGTAAAGCGTTTTCTATTTCCATCCATTTGCATGCAAAATTCAAGATGTCATTGTTTTTTACCGCTGAGTAAAACTCTAATGTGTATATGTTTCACACCTTCTTTAACCATTCTTCTATTGAGGGGCACCTAGGTTGTTTCCATGTTCTGGCTATTACAAATAGTGCAGCTATGAACATAGTTGAACAAATACTTTTGTAGTATGATAGGGCATCTCTTGGGTATATTCCCAAGAGTGGAATTGCTGGGTCCTGAGGGAGGTTGACTCCCAGTTTCCTGAGAAACCGCCACACTGATTTCCACAGTGGCTGCACAGAATTGCATTCCCACCAACAATGGATGAGTGTTTCCCTCACTCCACATCCTCTCCAGCATAGGCTATCATTGGTGTTTTTGACTTTACCTATTCTGACAGGTGTAAGATGGTATCTCAAAGTGGTTTTGATTTGCATTTCCCTGATCGCTAAGGAGGTTGAACATGTCCTTAAGTGTCTTCTGGCCATTCGAAGTTCATCTGTTGTGAATTCTCTCTTCAGTTCAGTACCCCATTTTTTAATTGGGTTAATTATAGTTTTATTGTCTAGTTTCTTGAGTTCTTTGTATATTTTGGAGATCAGACCTCTGTCTAATGAGGGGTTTGTGAAGATCTTCTCCCAGTCAGAAGGTAGCCGTTTTGTCTTACTGACAGTGTCCTTTGCTTTACAGAAGCTTCTCAGTTTCAGTAGGTCCCATTTATTCATTGTTTTTCTTATTGTCTGTGCTACTGGGGTTCTACTTAGGAAATGGCCTCCTGTGCCTATATCTTGTAGACTACTTCCCACTTTCTCTTCTATCAGGTTCAAAGTGGACAGATTAATGTTGATGTCTTTAATCCATTTGGACTTGATTTTTGTGCATGGTGATAGATATGGATCTACTTTCATTCTTCTACAGATTGACATCCAGTTATGCCAGCACCATTTGTTAAAGATGCTTTCCTTCTTCCCTTGTATACCTTTAGCTCCCTTGTCGAAAATTAGGTGTTCATAGGTTTGTGGGTTAATATCCGGGTCTTCTATTCGATTCCATAGGTCTACTTCTCTGTTCTTATGCCAATACCAAGCTGTTTTCAATACTGTAGCTCTGTAATAGAGTTTGAAGTCAGGGATGGTAAAGCCTCCTGAAGTTCCTTTATTGTATAAGATTGTTTTGGCTATCCTGGGTATTTTTGTTTTGCCATATAAACTTGATTATTGTTCTGTCAAGGTCTGTGAAGAAGTTTGATGGGATTTTAATGGGGATTGCATTGAATCTATAGATTGTTTTTGGTAGAATTGCCATTTTTACTATGTTGATTCTCCCAATCCAAAAGCAGGGGAGGTCTTTCCATTTTCTGATATCCTCCTCAATTTCTTTCTTCAAAGACTTAAAGTTCTTGTCAAATGGATCTTTCACGTCGTTGGTGAGAGTTACTTCCAGATACTTTATGCTATTTGTGGCTATTGTGAATGGTGATGTTTCTCTGATTTCCATCTCTGCCTCTTTATCCTTTCTGTATAGGAGGGCAACTGATTTTTTGGAGTTGATCTCGTATCCTGCCACGTTACTAAAGGTGTTTATCAGATGTAGGAGTTCTTTGGTAGAGTTTTTGGGGTCTCTTATGTACACTATCATATCGTCAGCAAATAACGAAAGTTTAACTTCATCCTTTCCAATTCGAATCCCCTTGATCTCCTTATGTTGTCTTATTGCTATTGCTAGAACTTCAAGCACTATATTGAAGAGGTATGGAGAGAGTGGACAGCCTTGTCTTGTTCCTGATTTTAGTGGAAAGGCTTTGAGTTTCTCTCCATTCAATTTGATGTTAGCTGTCAGCTTGCTGTATATTGCTTTTATTATATTTAGGTATGATCCTTGTATCCCCAGTCTCTCCAACACCTTTATCATAAATGGGTGTTGAATTTTATCAAATGCTTTTTCAGCATCTAATGAAATTATCATATGGTTTTTTTCTTTCAGTTTATTTATATGATGGATTACATTGATAGATTTGTGTATGTTGAACCAGCCCTGCATCTCGGGAATGAAGCCTACTTGATCATAATGGATAATTTTTCTAATGTTTTCTTGGATTTGGTTTGCCAGTATTTTATTGAGAATTTTCGCGTTGATGTTCATGAGTGAGATTGGCCTGTAATTCTCTTTCTTGGTTGTGTCTTTGTGTGGTTTTGGTATCAGGGTAACTGTAGCTTCATAAAAGGAGTTTGGCAGTGACTCTTCTGTTTCTATATTGTGGAATACATTAAGGAGTATAGGTATTAGCTCTTTTTAGAAGTTCTGGTAGAATTCTGCATTGAAACCATCTGGTCCTGGACTTTTTTTGGTAGGGAGATTTTTGATAATAGCTTCTAATTCTTCACGACTGACAGGTCTATTTAGATTGTTCACCTGTTCTTGGTTCAACTTTGGTATATGGTACTTATCTAAAAAAATGTCCATTTCTTTTACATTTTCCAACTTTGTGGCATATAAATTTTTGTAGTAAGATCTAATGATTCTCTGAATTTCCTCTGTGTCTGTTGTTATGTCCCCCTTTTCATTTCTGATCTTATTAATTTGCGTGTTATCTCTCTGCCGTTTGATTAGCTTGGATAGGCGTTTGTCAATCTTGTTAATTTTCTCCAAGAACCAGCTTTTTGTTTCATTGATTCTTTGGATTGTTTTCTGTGTTTCTATTTTGTTGATTTCAGCCCTCAGTTTGATTATTTCCAGTCTTCTACTCCTCCTGGGTGAATCAGCTTCTTTTTTTCTAGAACTTTCTAGTATGCTGTTAAGTCTCCAATGTGTGCTTTCTCCATTTTCTTTAATTGGGCACTTAGTGCTATGAACTTTCCTCTTAGCACTGCTTTCATAATGTCCCATAGGTTTGAGTATGTTGTGTCATTATTTTCATTAAATTCAAGGAAGACTTTAATTTCTTTCTTTATTTCTTCCTTGACCCAGGGGTGATTTAATAGTTGACAGTTCAACTTCCATGAGTTTGTTGGCTTCCTGGGGGTAGCATTGTTGTTGAATTCTAACTTTAATCCATGATGATCTGAGAAGACACAGGTGGTTACTAATATTTTTTTGTATCTGTGGAAGTTTGCTTTGTTACCAAGTATGTGGTCAATTTTTGAGAAGGTTCCATAGGCTGCAGAGAAGAAGGTATATTCTTTCCTATTTGGGTGGAATGTTCTATAGATATCTGTTAAGTCCATTTGATTCAAAACCTCCAATAATTCTCTTATTTCTCTGTTGGGTTTCTGTCTGATTGTTCTGTCCATTGGTGAGAGAGGTGGGTTGAAGTCTCCTACTCTTAGTGTGTGTGGTTTGATGACTGCCTTGAGTTCTAGAAGTGTTTCTTTTACATAAGTGGGTGCCTTTATATTAGGGGCATAGATATTCAGGATTGAGACTTCCTCCTGATGAATTGTTCCTGTTATGAGTATGAAATGTCCATCTCTATCTCTTCTGATAGATTTTAGTTTGAAGTCAATTTTGTTAGATATTAGAATGGCCACACCTGCTTGTTTCTTAGGTCTGTTTGCTTGGAAAATCTTTTCCCAGCCCTTTACTCTGAGTAGATGTCTGTCTTTGTGGTTGAGGTGTGTTTCTTGTAAACAGCAGAATGTTGGATCCTGTTTTCGTATCCAGTCTCTAAGTCTGTGCCTTTTTATAGGTGAATTTAGTCCATTGATATTAAGTGATATTAATGACCAGTGGTTGTTGACTCCGGTTATTTTTGGGGGGTGGGTAGTAGAGTGTATGTTTTTCCCTTCTTTGAGTTTTGTTTGTGAAGGGTTGCTAGATGTCTGTGTTATTTAGGCGGTGTTGGGAATGTTGGATTCCTTGGGTTGTGATCTGCCTTCTAATACTTTCTGTAAGGCTGGATTTGTAGCTACTTATTGTTTAAATTTGTTTTTATCCTGGAATATTTTGTTTTCTCCATTGATAGTGAATGATCGCTTGGCTGGGTATAGTAGTCTGGGCTTGTATCCATGGTCCCTTAGTTTCTGCAGTATCTCTATCCAGGACCTTCTGGCTTTCATGGTTTCCATAGAGAAGTCCGGTGTAAGTCTGATAGGTTTACCTTTATAAGTTACTTGACCTTTTTCCTTTGCAGCTCTTAATATCTTTCTTTAATCTGAATGCTTTGTGTTTTGATTATTATATGGCAAGGGAATTTTTTTTTTGATCTAGTCTATTCGGTGTTCTGTATGCTTCTTGAACCTTTATAGGGATATCGTTCTTTAGGTTGGGGAAGTTTTCTTCTATAATTTTGTTGAATATATTTTCTGGACCTTTGATCTGCAATTCTTCTCCTTCTTCTACCCCAATTATTCTTAGATTTGGTTTTTTTTATTGTGTCCCACATTTCCTGAATGTTTTGTGATGAGAATTTGTTTTATTTGCTGTTCTCTTTGGTCAGAGCGTTTAATTTCTTTATGGTGTCTTCCGAGTCTGAGATTCTTTCTTCTATCTCTTGTATTCTGTTGGTTATGCTTGTTTCTGAAGTCTCTGTTTGTTTACCTAGATTTTCCATAGCCAGCCGGCCCTCAGTTTGTGATTTCTTCATTGACTCCATTTCAGTTTTCAAGTCTTGAACTGTTTCCATTACCTGTTTTATTGTTTTTTCTTGGTTTCCCAGAATTTCATTTACGGATTACTCATTTCTTCAATCTTTTTGGTATATTTCTCTTCCATTTCTTTACTCATTTCCTCAATTTTTTTGTTATACCTGTCTTCCATTTCTTTATACCAGATTTTCACCTCCTTTTTAAGTTCCTCTATTATTTTCATAAAGATCCGCTTAGAGTCGATTTTTTCTATTTCTTCTGTAGTAGAGTGTTCAATTCTTCTAGTTTCGTGATCCCTGGATTCTGGAGATGTCATGTTGCCTTTCAGGTTGTTGGAGGAATTTTTTCATCGGCGCCTGACAATCTCTTCCTCACTGGATGAAACTCCTCAGCACTGCAGCAGGTATATCTGGTATTTCCAGGACCCAGGAGACAAAAGGGCAGCAGCAGTGAGGGCAGGGAGGGGTCCTGTGGAGCACCAAAGACCCTGCCACAGAAGCTGAGGGGGGAGGTGCTGTGCTCTCTTCGGGGACAGACCACCCAGGTGAGCACCCACTCACCTCTCTGGATAGAACTTCTCAGCACTGCAGCAGGGATATCTCTCTGTGTGTGTTTTAATCAAGAGCTGAATTTTCACTGTTTCTTCTCCATGAGGAAAGGTGGAAGGACAGCAGTTATTAATCATCACCAACTGTTGAAGAATGAATTTAGAGTTATTAGACCGGGCCTTGTTGCCCATGCCTTTAATCCCAGAACTTGGAAGGCAGTAAACACAGAGATCTCTTTGATTTCAAGACCAACATGATGCATATAGTGAGTTTAAAGTCAGCTGGATGCTTAATGAGATCCTGTTTCAAAAAATTATTTGTATGTATCTAATGTAAGCTATATTAGGGACTCAAAAATAAAAAAATTAGAAAACATGCTAAGTGTTTTTATATGAATAGTTAAATGATGATCACTTTTAAACATATGTCACAGTGGAGAAACAGCTGCAGTAGAATCTGAACAAACCAAGAAACAGTGTGTTAACATCAACAAAGGTAAGAATGACTTCAACTGCTCCTACCTTCCCTAAAGAAAATAAGGAAGAGTAAAGATTTTAGATCCCCTAAAGGAGTTATGGAAATCAAGTATAAATGCAGGTCTCTGGTTTTCAAATATTCTGAAAAGTCAGAATTAATTAAGAAACTATTTCAAATAATTTTCAATTGTGAAAGTATATTGTCAAAACTCTGCTTATTTTACATTAATGCTGATATCTGTACTGCCTTTGAATAAAGGAGAAATCAACTTCACGCAGCATGTGTCCTACATAGTCACATTGCAGCAAATAGGATAATTAGAAATACATATTCTTCTTTAGTTTTATGACAAAAGCCTTGTATTTTGTACTGCATACCAATACACAGGTAAGTGTCACTAGAATGTAATTATGTCACAAACAAACCTCAGTAATCAATAACTTTCATTAAATAATTTTTCTACCTTATGATATAATTAAAATCTTCTGACCTCTTTAATGTCTGTGCAGTTTCTCAATTTGGACAGTTTTGTCCTACTGTATAATTGTTTTCTTTAGAAATCTCCCATTTTAGGGTGAAAGCTTTGTTCTTTTGTTCTACATTCTGTGAATGTATTGTTTTTATGAAGATTTATCAATTCTAACATGTTTTCCTTTTCCCTTCCTTCCTTCCTTCCTTCCATTATTTCTTTTTTCCTTCCTTCCTTCCTTCCTTCATTGCTTCCTTCCTTCCATCCTTTCTTCTCTTCTATCCTTCTTTTTTTTGTTTTGTTTTGTTTTCTGAAGTGCTAGACATTGAACACAAGGTTTTGGGAGCATTCTACATAAGCACCCTACCCGTTATCTCTGCCTTCAGTACTTTTCTCTTTAGTTTTTCTTAAATCAAACACGGTAGGTGTGTGTATCATTTCCATGCTGCAAAGCATGATTCAGAAATAAAAATTGGAACAAAAAGCAGAGTGAAGAAAATGACATCATTCTGTATTTCAAAGAATTAGCTGCCTCTCCATTGAGTCTGGAGAACCTTTGTGGCAGTGGAGGGAACACCGCGTAGTATTTACTTTCAGCAACTGTCATCACAGTGTCTTTTATATCTAACTTGGCAGTGGCAACCACACTAGGTAGTGAATCCAAAACCCTCTTCCCACAAGAGTAAGATGAAGAGAATCAATATGATTGTAATGGGGACAGCTTTGTGTCACTTTATTATGAAGTTATTTATTCATGGCATTTGTAGTGGTGAGAACTGACTGAGGCCTCCTGCATAATAAGCATAGGCTTTCCTACTGAGCCACAATCCCAGTCCACTAGTTAGTGGCCCTACTGACCTTCCTGAGTCACCATAGTTGGTGAGTGAAAGCTTTGCAGAATGTAGTAGTCTGGGCTTGCATCCATGGTTTCTTAGTGTCTGCAGCACATCTATCCAGGACCTTCTGGCTTTCATGGTTTCCATTGAGAAGTCAGGCGTAATTCTGATAGGTTTACCTTTATATGTTACTTGACCATTTTCCTTAGCACCTTTTAATATTCTTTCATTATTCTTATGTTTTTTGTTTTGATTATTATAGGGCTAGGGGATGTTATTCTTTTGATCCAGTCTATTTGGTGTTCTGTAAGCTTCTTGAACATCATAGGGATATCCTTCTTTAGGTTGGAAAAGTTTCCTTCGATAATATTGTTGAATATGTTTTTTGTGCCTTTGAGCTGAAGTTCTTCTTCTTCTTCTACCCCTATTATTCTTAGTTTTGGCCTTTTCATGGTGGCCCAGATTTCCTGAATGTTTTGTGTTAAGAATTTGTTGGATTTAATGTTTTCTTTGACCAAAGAGTCTATTTTCTTTATAGTATGTCCAGTGCCTGAGATTCTTTCTTCTATCTCTTGTATTCTGTTGGTTATACTTGTCTCTGTAGTTCCTGTTCATTTACCCAGATTTTCCATATCCAGGATTCTTTTGGTTTGTGTTTTCTTTATTACCTCTATTTCAGTCTACAAGTCTTAAACTGTTTCTTTCACTTGTTTGTTTTTTTCATGGGTAGTTTTGGGTTTCTTTGTGGGATTTATTAATTTCTTCCAACTTTGTTTGTCTTCTCTTCAATTTCTTTAAGGGAGTTTTTCACCTCCTCTGTAAAGGTATACATCATTTTCATAAAGTTACATTCAAAGTCATTTTCTTCTACTTCTGGGTTAGGATGATCAAGTCTACCTTTTGTGTGTCCACTGGATTCTGGTGTTACCATGTTTTTTTAGGATGTTGGAGGAATTCTTGTATAGGCACCCACTCATCTCTTTTCCCCCCATATCTTCCTTCAAATGGGGCCAGCAGTGTCTTGGCATGTTGGTACAATCATTGCTGTGGCTGTCTCTTAGGTCTCCTCAGTATTGGAGCAAGCTGTGTTTCAGAGTTCCACAGAGCTCACACGCTCTTAGGTCTCCTCAGTATTGGAGCAAGCTGTGTTTCAGAGTTCCACAGAGCTCACAGGCTCTTAGGTCCCCTCAGTATTGGAACAAGCTGTGTTTCAGGGTTCCACGGAGCTTGCAGGTGAACAGGAACCACCTTGGATTTTCTTTGTGATGAAGAGGGTTGATGGAGGTCTCCCACATGCTAAGCCTCATTGCAACCCATTTGTTGGTTGGACCAACACTCTGCTTCAGCCATAGGCAATGCCAACGAAGTTAAATTACAGTTTATATACTGTGAATAAAACAAACAAGAATTTGCTTTATTCCTTTTCAGAGGGCGGGCTTTTAGCATGCAGTGGGAGCTTAATGCCTTGTCTGTGGGAACTCCAATGTTTCCTGGAAGGGACTACTACCATGAAGTTGCTGCTTGGTTCCCGCGTTTCTTCCATGCTTCTCACCCCAGAGATCGAGTTTAGGGTGCTTAACTACTGCAGGAGGCTTTCCAATAGCTCTTACCACGGTAGGTGATAGGTCCTGGTGCTGAACTTCTTTGCACTGCCCATGAGTGAGGGACCAGAAGCTAGAACTGAGGGGCTTCTGCAGCTTCCTCAGAAGCACTTGAGGAGTGTGCACACAGTGCCCTCTCTCTCTGTAGCCTTGCCACCCTGGCATCTGGAGATTCTTTGCTCTTGGTCTACCTGTGTTTTTTAAGTTTTGCTATGCTGCAAAGAACGATCCTCATAGACTTAGCTTCCTTGTGTCTGGAATTTTTATCTTCAATGGAATAAGTTCAACTCAAACCTTAGAGAGACTCTTTTCACTTCCATGCAAGATGAGTATGCTCACTTACAATTCTCCTAACAGCACTTTTCCAGAGACAAAATCAACAGCAGCAACACTGTGCTACCATGTTAACACTTCAGCTTGTGATATTGATTCTGGTTAAGATGTCAGTTTCTCTGTTTGATAATGCTAATGCTCATGATCATAGATGTTTTGTACACCAATTTATTATTAGTATTGACTTTTGAGAAAATTGTCTCTGTATTTGAACCTTACATGAGGTGTAAATTAAGAGTTATCCTTGTATTTTTTGTCTATAAATCAGTATTTACTTTAAAGGCTACAAAGATTCAAAGTATATGTAGTAATGAAGTATTAGCCTCAGCATTCAATGCTCTTTTTTCTACAGTTGCTTATAACATATTTTGTGTTTCTGCTCTGTAGTTAATGGAGGAAATAAAGACCAGCTTTCACTCGGGTAAGAATGTCTGGATTTTAAATACAATGAGTATGTAGAGACTATAAAGTTCAGAAGCTGGCACCATGTTTTCCTCTGTATAAGACAATTTTAGCTTTTTGATTAGTTGCTAATCAAAGCTGAATTATGCCTCAGATACAGCATGAAATGCTGTTAAGACTCCCTGTCTGTGGAGGTGATTCATCGGGTAAAGTGCTGGCTGTGCATATGGGAAAATGGGAGAAGGAAGCCCAGGGTCCACATGAGGCCTGTTGGTCTTGTGCGCTTCTAGAATCCTGGGGAGCTTATGGTGAGATTGCAGGTGGAAACAGAGCATCTCTCACATTGTCTGGATGGCTTGCCTGGATTGCTAGCCTGGGGCTTGCATTCATGAATGAGATTCAGTCATATAACTATGGCCAAGGGTGAGGGTCGACACCCAAGTCTGTACTCCAATCACCACACCTACACACTGGCATGTATGTATCTGAAATCACACACACTTACAAATACATTGCACATAACATATCATGTACACACATATATATATATATATATATATATATATATATATATATATATATATTAGTTTTTAGGCAATTAATCCTGTTAACTAGTATGTTTAAGGCAAGTTGCTGGGAAGAGTGTGGGCAAAATGGCAAGGTTCAAAACTCTCCCAGACTTTGCTGAGATGATCATCTCAGAATGGCCTTATAGACATGCTTCTGTTAAGCAGGTTTATTTCCCTCTTAATGAGTTCCACCTCTGTGGTGAATCCCAAGGTAGGTGAAAGTTAGAAAAACAAAGTGTTTGGTCCAGAGTTTGCCAATCAGAAACCCTGAAATTTGGAGCTTTTAGCTGTAGTTCAGATGAAGCAGAGCTGAGGGGACAATGTTGCTCTCCAGTGTCCTATAAATTGACTTAGAAATACCCTTGACTATAAAGAGTTTCGACATATGCATGTGGACATACTATCAAAACATAGCTTCAAGGCACCAAAATATGGTGACTTTTGAGACTGATGGCAACTTAGTGCTTAGACATAGAGTACATTTCATGTTTTCCCAAAGCAAACAACTCCTTGGGAGAGTGAAATGAAATGAAATGCCTTATTTTTTTTATTACAGAAAACAGGCCATGGTGCTTTAGGTTTAGGGGAACAAATGAAATGGGAGCATTCAGTGCTCATAACAATCATTTACTGCAACCATCAGAACAAGTGTTTGCAAAACCCGCCATTCCCCCCTCTTATGTGTTTGGGTGTGTGTGTGTGTGTGTGTGTGTGTGTGTGTGTGTGTGTTTTGCATGTGTGTGTGTGTGTGCCTGTTGCATGCTTTGCATATTTCTCTGTGCAGACATGAAGGAAAGAGGAGGACATTGGTGTCTTGTATCATTCTCTAACTTATACACTTGACATAAGATCTCTGACTGACCCTGGAGCTGGTCTGGCAGCCAACAAGCCCAAATGGTACCCTGTCTCTTCCATCCACAGTACTGGGGTTACATGCATGTGTCCATGCCCAGTTTTTTATGTGGATGCTGAGGATTCAAACTCAGGGTGATCTGTGTTGGCAGCAAACATTCTTATTCACTGAGCCATCTCCCAAACCACTGGCTTTTTACATTTTTATTTTTAAATAGAACTATGGGTGAGTCTTCACTGAATGTTACATAGATTGAGACAAGTTGAAACTGCAAAAGCAAAAACTTTTTAAAACGGGTTCAACGTTGAATTACATAAATGCAAAAATGTTACTTAGTACACAGATAATAAATCTTTCAACAGAGATGCTATAAGGACCAAACTCACCCCTCACTGCATGTTTTTATTCTAAAGGCTCTCTGGAAAGGCTCGTGTTCCATCATCTTCAACAGAGGACAAGACCAGTACCTCTGGTATTAAGGTAAAATTCTCCGTTGTGAAATTTGTTTTCTTATGAATTTTGTTAAAATGCAGCAGTAGTCTACCTATCACAGTTTTATATGGAAATTTGGTCAAAGAAAAGTGTTTGGTATCAGTGAACCATCCTTTCTATAAATTCCAGTGAGCAATAAATCCTTGCAGATAGCAATGACCCAATAAGAGAATGAACTGGAAACACAGAAAGTGGAAGATTGCATGCAGTTCTCATGTAATAGAAGGTGCCTTGTGCTTGACCAAGGATGGTTTGCAGAAATAAATACACATTACACTGATTTTGAAAACAACTTGATTCAGATGTGATAATACATCTGAATACATTTTAAAGAGTCCAGTTATTGAATTTAATGAAAATGAATGCATGGCATACCCAATTCTTTGGGATACTTTGAAAGCAGTACTAAGAGAAAAATTCATAGCACTAAATGCCTACATAAAGAACCTGGAGAAATCTCACATTAGCATCTTAATGGCACACCTGAAAGCTCTAGAACAAAAAAAGGAAACTCACCCAGGAGGAGTGGACCCCAGGAAATAATCAATTTGAGGACTAAAATCAATAAAATAGAAACAAAGTAAATGAAACAAAGTGTCACTGGAACAAAGAAATGCTTTTTTTGAGAAAATCAGCAAGATAGACAAACCCTTGTTCAAACCAATCAAAAGAAAGAGAGACAAAATCCAAATTAACAAAATCAGAAATGAAAAGGGAGACCTAACATCAGACACTGAGGAAATCCAGAGAATTATCAAGTCTTACTTCAAAAATCTGTATTCAAGAAAAATGGAAAATGGAAAGGAAATGGCAATTTTCTTTTGTGTTTTAAACCCCTCAGAAGGTATAAAGCAAGCAGAAGAGATAGCTCTGTTTGTAGACCCTACTTACACCAATTGCCAGTTTCCATTACAAATGGCTGACAACTAGCTAATTACCTTGAACCATCTAAGTTCAACATTAGGAGAGACAGGGGCAGACTTGACATAATTATTATGCTTAATGAAACCATTAGTACCTAATTTTAATTTTGTCAGAACCAAACTCAAATGTTCTTTCTTTTAAGCCTAATCCAATTTGGTTTCTAAATTAATATTAGCTATTATGTATGATCAAAGTGAGTAATTGGTCAAGGGAGGTCTTAGTGGGGAGACAGATCTCAAGTGATTTTAATAAACAGACATTCAGTTGCCAGACATCTTCCAAGATTTCAGTGAAAAAATTTATATTTAGCATATAAATTGACATGATTAATACAAATGGAAATTTTAGACTAATGTAGAAATTTTAGGCTGATACAGAAAGTAAATGGTAATGTGACGAGTGTGGCAACCACGGAGTGTTGTCCTTGGTATTAAGGGAGCAACATCTTGGATATGCCAAGGACTAGAATACAAACCACAATATCACTAACAGAAGTGAGATCTTAGCATATTCTTGAGGCAAATAAAGCAAAAGGGCAGTTGTTTCTATCCTTCAAAGATGTGACTGAAATAAAAGCAGACATCACTTTTATGATGTTAGATTTGCATAAAACCATATTAACACATGAGTTTTCCAGAACCCATTACCTGGTGATTGCAATGTAATGAGTATAAAATCACCACCTGATCTAGATAATGTCGGTTCCTCATGCTAACAGAATGCTAAGTAGAAATCTTCATGAAGAGCTACAGTCAGACACTCTGATAAATGACACAGGCCCCAAAGGCACAAAGATGATGCTTAGCTTAGGAGAAAGAAAAAGCTCACATCACAATGAGTTTTTCTCTATTTTCTTTCTGAACTGATAAAAATCAATCTCTACCTCTATCTCCGTTTCTTTCTCCTCTCTCTCTCTCTCTCTCTCTCTCTCTCTCTCTCTCTCTCTCTCTCACACACACACACACACACACACACACACACACACAACTTTGCATTACAAAGCTAGAACACACACACAGACACAGAGAGAGGCATACACACACACATGCCAGCAGTTCAGAGCCCTTACATTGAAATCCTATTGATCTGAGTTCCATCCCAGAGAAAACAGCAAACAACAAATGTCTCACATATGTAATCCCAACATCCCTAAATCCAGATTGGAGGCTGAGAGAGTAGAACAGCTTTGAAACCTACAAACCAGCCAGACTGGAATGCACAGAGGCTCAGAAACATTGAGAGACCCTGTCTCACCCAGTGAAAGCAGAGAACCACCTCCTGAAGGTTATCTTCTGCCCTTCACACACACACACACACACACACACACACACACAGACACACACACACACTAGCATAGCACAAACTGGCATATTAAATCAAGCACATAAGCACACACACACTCAGATAATAAACAGTGTCGATATATCCATTGGTGCTCCTGTTGTGTGACTAGCATATAAGGAAAATATTTTCAGGGTCTTCTCAGTCATCTTCAGAGTTTCTGTTTTCCATGTGGCATGTATCCTGGAAAACTATAATTGTACCATGTGGCCCTTTCATTCCCTTTTTATAACTGGCTTAAGCATACTTAGTTAATGATGGAGCAATGAGAGAAACATACGGCATGTGAAAATGTGTCTAAGGCTCACAGATATCTCAAGCTTTGATGTGTTCAAGTTCATCATTCTCAAGGAAACCAATGAACTGAACATTTTTACATGGTGCACTGAGCAGTTTGGACATACATGTAGGATGTGTACTTCCTCATCTGTTTTCCTTTGACAAATGATGCTTCTTAAGCTATTTTGTTTAATCATCTCCATGTTACACTGTTTGATGATGTTGGGTAAGCCTTGGAACGTTTGAGTTTTTCACACAAGTAGAATAAAGTCTCCTCAAACCTGGTACAGAAAGGTAAACATAGACTGCTAAGTTAGGAATCTCCCTGAGATGTCATGAACGATTACAAGGTAGCATGATTATTTGTAATTGAAATAAAAGTTGGTGAGGCTCCCCTTCTGACAAACAGCATCAAATGCATTTTCAGAACTGGCACTTCCTAAATGTATCTGATTAAATCAGGTGGTGTTCCATGTATCCTATCTAAGCAAACATTATGGATTGTCTCAACTCTTTTGGCATAATCCACTGCTAAATACCCGTTCAGCCTTCAGGGTATGGATCCTTCAGGCTCTGTCCATGTCATTGGATGATGGTTATATTATTTTCTATTACTGTAATAAAACACCATGCCCAAAGCAACATCTAGAAGGAAGGGTTTATTCAGAGTGTGGCACATGGTTCCAATGGGATACATACAGTTTCTTCACCACCATGATTCCTTTCCGGCAGGCATGGTGCTGTCGCAGCAGCTGAGTTACATTTAGCTCTATACAAGAAACCGAGAGCTCACTAGAAATAGCACCAGTCTTCTGAAACCCAAGACCACACAACTACTCCAACAAGGCCACACCTCCTAACCTTCCCCACAAATAGTTCCACTACCTGGAAACCAACATTCAAATATATGAGCCTATGAGTCTGTTCTTCTTCAAGCTACCATAGAGATGCTGGAACAGGCCATTACGTTCATCAGCCATATATAAAAAACAGTCCTAGCTAAGGAGTAAGAATTTGGATGGCATCTCCCAGAACCCTTACTTCAGCTCCATTGTTCCCATCTGCTGTGGGTAGTGGCACACTTTATTCCTGCATTTCAGAAGTCGCCCTCACTATTCTATTATCCTGGGAACCTAATGGGCAATTGTGAAAGGCCATGGGGAGAGCATTAGTGTGGTGCAGAAGAGAGAGATTCTTTTTGTTTCCAAAGCCCCGGATTGTCACATTATCTTAATCTGGATGGAATGTAAAATCCTTGTCCTAAAGACAGGAGAGGACATATTGTGTCTTTTTATTCATCTTCCCAGTATAGAGAGGTGGCAAAGAAAAGTAGAAAAGAAGGCATAAAGCTGAGCAGATCCCCTTTCAAGATTCTCAAACTCTGGGCCTTTGACTAAAACAGAATGGAAGCTAAAGTTTCAGGATATCAGCAGTTATAGTGATAAAATTAGCCTGAGCAAACAAACATTTGGGGACTATAAATCAAGACCCTGACATGAACAGATAAGATCTAAAATGAATAAAAATAAGTGAAATTTTCAATGAAATCTAACATCTCCAAATTTCCTTAAAGGTTGACAAAAAGAAGGAAGAAGGTTTCCTTCCTCCAGTTTATGAGCATGACATCGTGCCCCAGCCTCCTGCCAATGCTCACTCAACATCAACATCTCATGCTACTGACAGAGGTGACAATCTTCAGGCATCTGAGGAAATTACTGTTCACAGCACCACTGTGGATCACACACGTTCCTTAGTTACTTACACTGGGCATGCAAGGGGGAGAACACATGCTGACCCTGAGCTTGCTCCTGGTAGCCACAGTGGTGACACCATGGACCCTGTGCAACATTCTGACCCTGTTTTTGATACCTGCTTAGAAGAGAACAGTGTCTTAGCTGAGAACTGATCATGAATCTGCTCTTCTTTGTATCCTAGGCGACGTGTTGGACCCTCCTCAGAACTCAAATATGTGGATTTTTGATGCAAATCCCACTGACTCCCCCTGTTATGTAATAATTACTCACCCCATGGTATTTTCAAGTGGGGCAGCGACCACATCATTGCTGTTCCTCATATCATCAATATTGTTGCTGAAATTTGTGGCTTCAGTGATAACGTGGGTATTGAACCTTATTTAGCAATCCTGCACAGTTAAAGTTACAAGGAGATTAACAAGGTAAGTTAGACCATAACAATGGCTTAAAATAGATAAATATTTCTGTACTCAAAATCCAATTCTCTTTGGCTCTAATATGTATGATAAATACATTTCATACTTTGTATCGGACTCTTTAGATATTACCTAAAAGTACAAAAAATGATTATCTTTTCCAGTCATATTGAAAATGCATCACATAAAATTAACAAAATCAGTTTAGTCCAACCAAACTGATCAAGTAAAGTTGGTAAGCTCACAGTTGTCTCCCATGCTGGAATGAGGAAATGTTTTTTACTCTTAATGTGGAACTTGTATTTTCTGAATATTTAAGCTGGGAAATGTAACTGTTAGATATTAGTTTCTATTTTTCTGTGTCCATACACTATGACTTATGTGGACAGCATCGTTTTGTAAACAAACATCCCAAAAGAAACAACCTCTGAGAATAAAATCAATGAAACAAGACTCCACCTTCTCACCATTCTCAATACAATGATATTCATTGTGACATGACACTACATAGGATTCTACTGGTGATGCCTCTGTTACTGCTTATCCTGACGATGCCACCCATGATGTTCTTGATACTACTGATCATTCTTGTTTTTCTTTTTAGTTTCCACTGAAGCACCTATGAGGAGCTACTGATATCTACTGATAGTCTGTCAGAAATACTTTATAAAATTTATAAATTTTAATGTTTAGTTTTTTTGAAAATTGAATTATATATATATATCACTTTGTAATAGCATTTTATTAAAATCTATTATGAAAATATTTTAAGCTGTTTCTTTGTGTTCTGCAAGCTGATGGCATGACCTCTTGGTGACATGTTTAAAGAGAAAGCTTCAATTTTAGCTATCAGAATTAGAACAGAAAGAGGCATATCAAATCACCCAGAGAAGAAATAGATGTTGGCTGAACATAGTCAACTGCACCTGCCTATGACAGAAGCAGAAGCAGAGCAGAGAGCCAGAGGGAGAGAGACACAGGAGGAGACACAGGGGCAGAGGAACATAGAGACAGGAGGAGAAAGAAAGATAGGTTTAGAAAGAGAATGAGAAGCTGGGATAGGGGTGCTTCTGAACTAGAGGGAGTTTAGGGTAGGGGAGCAGGGTAGAAGACGTAGAACACGAGCATGGACTCTGAAATGTACAGTGGGTACTTGTGCTCCTGGAGGAGCCGGGAGGCTAGTCTGTATGTTATTATAGTAATAGACACCACAGGTAGTCAATTTTTCCTACTGCCAGTGAGAAGAGAAATGACCCCTTTGAGAAGAGGAGGTAGCTTCACAAGTTTTTAAGGAATGTTGGATTTATCTACCCTCCAGAAATCCTCCAAAAGTCCAGGTTGAGGCCATTTCTGGGTATCTGGGCTAGCAATGTCAGTTTTGGAAACTGGACAATTTTAGTGGATTTTGCCAAGGCACAAACCAGCCTTGTTGAGGTTTCCATACTCAAACTGCTCTCACATGAGTAAAAACACCACCCAAACTGTTCTATTGGCCTTAAAACCCAGAGAGTTAAAGTGTGACTTCTTACCTACATTACCTTTTTCTTTAATTTTTATGACATCCCATGCCCCGGCACACATTAAGTGAGCAGAATCCCTCACTGAGGGTGGGGCCTTATGACCCCCTTCCTGTGTATGATTATCATTGTGTCCTGGACACTGTTTCACAGAAACCAGCTACAACCTCTTCCTCTCTCTTCCAAAGCAGTCCCTGAGCCTTGCAGCATGTTATGGTTCAGATGTCCTGCTGAGGTTTGAGAACTGCACAGTTGTGCATTCTCTAAACTTTGGCCAGGTGTGAGTGTGTGCATTCAGCAGAGCCCACTTTCTAAAGAAACCTCTCTCATTAGGCATCACAGTTGCTCGAATGTATAGGTGTCAGCGAGAGTACTTAAAAGGCAGCTTGATGCCATTATAATTTTAACAAAACAACAGAGGGCCTATTGTGTGGCTTCAACACTTCAGTGATTAACTCAGGCTCACCAATACCACATCAGTGTGGCAATAAGAGAAGAAATAAAAGCACTTCCACTGGATGTCATTTCCGGGTTGAATTTTCTCCATGTTTTCTGTCTTCTCTCCTCTGTTTGTTGCATGAATTCAAAGCCATGTTTTTCTGAAGTCTGTCTGTCCCTGTGTCCATTTTTTGTGTCTGAGTCTGTGTCTGTCCCTATGTCTGTCTGTCACTACATCTGTTCTTGTGTGTGAATTTTTGTATCTGCCTCTTTTGTTGCTCTCTCTTTTATTGAATTTCCCCATAAGAATCACATGGGGAAGGAGTGGGATACTTTACAGAAATCATTCATGGAGTTTTACAAGGGATTAAGGTAATGAGCACAGCTGAACTCAACTCACCCAGACAGGAAAAAAAATTACAAATACCACAATTGCCCAGTAATACTGATGTGTTCAACTGTTTTAGTGGATAGTCACTTAAGAGTGTTTTCAACCTCTATGTTTGCTCTTTTATCCAAGTGATACACATGAATTGTTCTGGATCAGGGGCACAGAAAAAGACATAATTTAACATGACAAGTAATTAGTTTAGTTTGCAAAAGGTGGCTATGTAGGAAGATCAAGGAAAGTGGTGGTAATTGTTACATTTTTCTCTTAAAAGTGGGCTAAGTAATCAATTTGAGTACACAGTAGGAGAGCAGCTTTACGTCTTAAGTGACCTAAAGGTATGTTATGAACTCTGGCTGTGATGTCCAGCAAAGGTTCCAGTCTCTAGAATAAGAGATATTTTCATATTACATCACCATGGCCTCAGTTATTGGGCTCTTAACCAAGTTTACGGAACCAGCCAAGAGTTCCCTACTGTGGGTAGACCTAAAATCAAATCCCAAAATTCATTGTTCCTATAAGAGTCAACACACTATCACGTGGAAAATGTCTTTCCAGGAAGTTATAACATGCAGGGTCTACAGATGGGTAGAATCATTGTCAACTTTCCTCATCCAGTAGCTTTCATAGAAGCTCTAGGACTGCAAAAGCTGGCCAGCACGGATACAACATGACTTCTAAATGTCCTATATCCCAAGGGATGTAGTGTGTTCAAAAGAGTCATACAGTTTAACTCTCATGTAGACTCTCATGTGTAAATGAGGACATGGGCAGAAGCCTGTAATGTTTGAAAGGAGCCCCCATTACTTCACAGCTCAGAGGGAACTCTCTCACAGTATTGGAACCTTTGCTTAGTTAATTAATCTTCTGCGAGGAACTTTATCCATGCATGCAGGGCTCCATCATTCAGTTGTTTTACTTAGGCTTCCAAGGATGTAGCTCCATTCATTAGGCTTGGTGACAAACCATGATCCATGTGTGAAGGTCAGAGGATCATTTCCTGGATCATTTTCATACCTTTCACTATGTGATTTCCCAACATCAAGCTTAACATTATATGGTTGGCATCAAGCACCTTAACATGCTAAACTATTTAACCTGTCCCTCAAATGTTTTTAAATGACTTAAAATGTAACATTTTCCAAAAGGATTTTTTCCTCTATGCTTACTCTTGGTTAACCCTTTCATCACCACCACACATCTCCCATCCCTGGTTAAACCTCTCCACTTGCAAGATTTCCTTACCCCGTCCACAGTGCATTTCCTCTGCCATCCTACTTCCCTCCAGGCCTGTTCTCCTCTAATGATCCATTTCATGCTTTCTGACTTTTACAGGCACTCTAAACTAAAAACACTAATCTGAGGATTCAAGGCTTGGAACCACATGTAAGACAGAAGGGGCACAGAAACATTCAGTCCATACAAAGAACCAGGGACGTCATTGGCTGCATGACAGCTCCTTAATTACCAAGGCGTCTGGGGCAAGCTTAAATTCAAGGGCATATGGGCCACACCCTCAACTCATTTGACCTAGAACAACCCTAACCACAAAGGATCCAGGACCACAGTATGGCATGAAGCAAGAAAAGGACCCATTTTAATGACCAAACAACATGGCCATGCCTTAATACAAAGAGTGTATAGGCTGCTCCAGACCTTATCCTGACATCAGATGATACTTTTTTGCCAAATCAGATGCTTTTTTGCTTGAAAAATATTGTGGATATCTAAGCTGTGAAGAATGAATAAACTTTGGAGCATTAGAGGAAAACAAAATTAGAGAAGGTGTTACAATGGGCTAGAAGAATAACATCATGCATGAGAGAATTAGGAGGGAAACACCAAGAGTAAAGATAGAGGAGGGTAGCAAAGGAGCACCCTGAAAGCACCATGAGAGAATACAGAAGGAATCTATCAGAATAAGTCTGAGTGTACATTTCCTAAGCCCCTCAGATAAAGAAGTTTCAGTTTGTGCTACATAGTGGACTTCCCCTTCAGTGCTGTCAGCAGCCTGGAAGCTGGTTCTTTCAAATGGTTACAGGCATTTTGCAGTGCACATGCCTTGCTTGCTGGTATACAAGTGTCAGTCTCACACAGGATACACACCATGAGTGCTGCTGCAGATGTGTCAGCCTCCTGCAGTGCATGCAGCAGAAGTGCTGGGTTACTGGTTTTCATTTGCGGCAGTGCGTTCACAATGAGTGGTAGGATATAGACATGAATCTCTGACAGTACCTGCCCCATGAGTGATAGGTGAGCTATGTGAGTCTCCATCCACACAGAAACCATTAGTTCTTCAGTCTCACTCAGTACATTCACATTATTGCTGGAGTTTAGACATAATCCTCCCACAGTACATGCGTTATGATTACCGTGAGACACAGCTAAGTCTGCCACAGTACATTCATAATCAGTGCTGGTTTCCACCCCTAAGCCCACAATAATTCATGAACAATGAATTCTTGGTTTTAAGTAAGAGCTTCCAGCAGGACATGAGCCATGAGTGCTAGATACAACCATGATCCTAGCACACTACAGGGAGGCTCATGCTTATAAACCAGTACTCCTTGTGAATAAAATGTGTGAGACTCAAACAAGTAACTGAGCACTAATCATGTGTGCACAGCAAGATTCTCATGCCTATATCCAAGCCTTCACAGTGCAAGCACTATTATGGACTCATATCTAACATGAGGGCCAGGCTGTTGGGGTTTCTGTCCCACCCGGTACCCCACAGACGGCAAGTCCCAGAGAAAATCACACAGAGATCTCCATAAGTTATAAAACTGATTGGTCCATAGCTCAGGCTTCTTGTTAACTCTTGTAGCTTATATTAACCCATTGTTCTTATCTACGTTAGCCACATTGCTCAGTACCTTTCTCTGCCAGGCAGATTACACCCTGCTTCTTCTGTGGTCTGGGCAGGACTGCAAGTGGAGCTTCCTGCTTCCCAGAATACTCCTGTTCTCATTGCCCCACCTCTACTTCCTGTCTGGTTGACCCACCTATACTTCCTGTCTGACTAATCAGCATTCATTTAAAACATGATTGACAGAATAGAGATAATTCTCCCGCACCAGCATCGTCATGCTTGTATCCTGACACTCAATGTGCATGTACTGTTGGAGGCTGACACATTTCCAACCACTCATGGTGCATGTACTTTGACAGTAACATACATACATCCCAACATGTACTGTGGTGCTCTTACGGCTAACACTCAGCATTAATCGTGCATTTACAATGGGGGCTTAACAACTGTATTGCAGCACTCATGGTAATCTACTGTATGAGGCTCAAACCATTAATCCAGCATTCTTATTGAACATACTGTAGTAGACTTGTGGCTGCAACCATGTTCTCATTGTAAATGTGCTGTGCCATAAATAACTTCAAATTCAAGCTGCATGCACTATGGCTTGCTCATGCCAATAACCTGCATAAACTATTGTAGTTTTACAGCTATAACCAGAACTGATAGTGTATGGTTTTTTTTTTGAATAGGATTCCTTCTTATCCAGCAGTCATGATATGCAGCTGTGGGCACATGGTTGTAACCCAGCTCTTATGGTACATAATGTGGGAGTACATATCATGAATGTATCTCACCTGTCATGGTGCACATACTGTGGTGGGCTCATGGCTGTCACACATATTTGATTGTGCATATAATGTGGAAGGCTGATGACTTTATCTCAGGAGCACTTGTATGGAAAGACATGCTGATGTAACCCAGGAATCATTGTGATTGTACTATGGAAGGCTGACACATATATCCCAGAACTCCTTTGAATTGTTCTGGGTGATCACCAAGAAGTAGCTCAGCACTCAGAGTGCACACTGTGAGAAGCTGATGAGTGTTTTCCAGCACTCATGTTGTAGATACTCTGGGAGGCTGAAATGTGTATCTCACCTCTCATGGTGCATGTACTGCGATGGGCTCATGCCTATAGCAGTCATGGTACAGGTACACTAGAAAATTACCCAACTACATATGTATTCAACTCCATTAAATACAAAAATGTATCAATATCAAATAAAGTGATTCAGACTTTGATCTCCTAGCCATCTCTTTTGTCACTATGAATACGTTAACTTTGCTCAGGCTTATTAGAATTGTTGGACAGTCTCTCTTCCAGAAAGTGCCCACTAGGTTCCCAATGTCATTAATACAAAATCAGAGTCCACTAGAAAATTAGAAGCATATAAGTTACAATGGGAGATTTATGTTATTATATTCACATAAGGTATTATATTATGCAAAGCAGAAGACTAGAGAGTGAATAGTAATACATACGTAGATAGGTTTGCATTCTGCATTTTTTAGGGAGATCATAAAGACATTGTCTTCTACCATTAAATTAAAGCAAAGGCTACATAATTGGATTCAGTTAGTTTCAGCAGTCCTGGATGATGGGCCTCAATTAATGTTTAAAATTTATTTCAGGGAAGGGGCAAAAATTTTGGAACAACAGAGAAAACCAAAAGGCCTTGAGACTTCCCAACATCAAATTCTTGGTGTAGGCCCTTTTGCTGACCCACAATTTCAAGCTCTTTATGATGAATTAATCTTGTCCTTATGCCACAAAGCAGCCTTCAATGCTCGGGACAGAATTCAAGAACTAGGGATAAAGTTTGAATCATATACCAGGGTTATACAGGGTCAGAGAGAAACTGTTCCTGACTTTTTATTGATTAAGACTTTACAAGTCATAGTGAGAGACCCTGAAGCTAGATGTGTCCTAATTGAATTCTTGGCTTTTGAAAATGCCACCTTAGAATATAAGAGGATACATGGGCTGTTAAAGGTTAGATCAGCACCTATAGATGAGTGAATCCTGCATACAATGAGCACTGAGACTCTTGACTATAATACTGTATCCTGGGTAGGAGAAGCAATTTCCAAAGTAATAAGGAAACATCAAAATGCCATATTTTTAATTGTGTTAGAATAGGATATCTGAGAAGGATCCTTTAGACAAGGAATTCTGACTAATATCTCCTCTGGGAATGGCAAGAATAGGAAGAGTCAGTCTTCAGGTGTATGTAGAAGAAATGACAAAGAATGACATTGGACCAATGAATGCAGATCAGCAAAAGACAGACAAAGAAAACCAATATTATCAGGAAACTCTTAGAAGAGACTCTCAAATGCCCCCTAGCCAGCCACTGTAGAGGACATGTCTTACTAGGAAAATTAAAATATCCAGATCCTTCTATAAAAGACCATATTGTTTTAGATGATGGCATAAACATGGAGAAAAAGTCAAATTTCCAATATAAAATAGGAAACATATATTCAGGCAGACTTCTATAAATGATCAAAGACCAAAACAAAGAGTGCCTGTAAATGGCATTGTAATGGTTGGTTTGATAGACACAGGTGGGGATGTGACTTTCATTACTCCAGAATATTGGCATCCATATTTACCTTTTCAAGATGCAGATGTTCAATTACAAGGAATTGGAACCATATCTCAAGTTAAGCAAACCATGAAATTGGTTGACTGTATTGGACTAGAAGGCCAAAGAGGGAAGCTGAGGCCATATGTAGCTAATATTGCAGTAAATTTCTGGGGTCGTGAACCGCAGCAGCAACGGAATACCCAGATTAACATTCCTGCAGTCCGAGGAACTCATAATTCTGGGAAAAGTATTATAAGGTACTATACACAAAGGTCACCAGCCAATCAGGCTGTACAAGAACATAAAGCAACTAGCAAACCTTTAGAGGTACCACAACCCTACCTTTAAAATGGTTAACTGAGAAACCTATATGGGTTAAGCAGTGGCCTCTAGCTGAAGATAAGTTGCAGGCCTTATAACAGCTGGTACAAGAGCAACTAGATACTCACCATATTGAAGAATGAACAAGCCCTTGGAATTCTCCTGTATTTGTTGTAAAAAAGAAATCTGGTAAATGGAGAGTGGTAACAGATTTAAGAGCTGTCAATAAGTCAATTCAACCTATGGGCCCTCTAGAATCTGGAATTTCTCTGCCTTCTCTATTATCAAAAGGATGGCCTCTTAAAGCTATTGATTTGAAAGATTTTTTTCTTCACTATACCTTTACAAGAAAAGAATGGAAAAAATTTTGCCTTCACAGTGCCTACTTATAATAATTCTCAGCCTACTAGGAGATGTCAATGGACAGTCCTTTCACAAAGAATGCTCAATAGTCTCACTCTGTGCCAATACTTTGTAAGTCAGACATTGGAAATATGTAACCAATTTCCTAAGTCTATATTTTACCATTACATGGATGACATTTTGCTATCTGATTCATACATGGATACTTAAGGAAGAATGTTTGAAGAAGTAAAGAAAGTTTGGCCAAAATGGGAATTACAAATTGCACCTGAAAAAAATACAGAGAGGAGATTCTGTCAATTACTTAGGTTATAAAATAGGTTGAGGAAAATTATGACTAAAAGGCACAAATTAGAAGAGACTGGTTTCAGACTCTTAAGGACTTTCAAATATTGTTAGGAGACATTTCCAGTCTACGACCGGCTGTCGGGATAACAGCTGATCCAATCATTCACATAAACAAAACCTTAGATGGTGATAAAGACTTGAAAAATCCCAGAGTATTAACACCTGAAGCAGAAAAGGAATTGACAATTGTTGAGGACAAATTACAGGAGACACATGTAAAAGGGTGAATCGAAATCTTGAATGTATTCTAGTCATACTGCCTTCCAGACTTTCTCCTACAGGAATTTTAATGCAGAAGGAGCGACAATATTATATTAGAATGGATCTTTTTTTTACCACATTAACATAAACATTTAAAACATAAAAAATTAAAACATAAACTAAAATATAAGAAATTAAAAACTTATGTGGAAAAAGTCACTGAATTAATAATAAAATATAAATTAAGACTTTGTCAATTAACAGGTAAAGACCCAGCAGAGATTATAGTGCTTTTCACTATAAAAAAATAAAAAATAAGATATAAAAAAGATTATGGAAAGACAATGAACCATGGCAAAGAGCATGTTCTAATTTTTTGGGAGAAATTAATAGCAATTTTTCCAAAAGTGATAGAATTAGCCTTATAAAGAGAACTTCTTGGATTCTTCCTTGAATCGTATGTGATGCTCCAATAACTGGAGCCTGTACATTTTATAATGATGTAAATAAATCAGGAAAGGCAGAAGAATTAAGTAAGGTGGAACAAACCACTTACAATTCTGTCCAGAAGGCAGAATTACATGCTATTCTCATAGTGCTAAGGGATTTTAATGAAGCTCTTAATATAGTTACTGATTCACAATATGCAGAAAAATTTATCTTGCATATTGAAAGTGCTGAATTTATACCAGATGATATAGAATTGAATTCATTATTTATCCAGGTGCAAGACATAATCAGGAATAAGCTTTGTCCTATATACATAACACACATTCGATATCATATGGGTCTACCAGGTCCTCTACCACAAGGCAATGCAGAAGCAGATCAATTATTTATTGGAGGCAAGTTGCAGGCCTCAGAATTTCATATAAAACATCATCACATTAACAAAGTTTGAAGGAAAGAGTTTTCTATTACATGGAAACAAGCTAATGAGATTATAAAGAGATGCCCTCTTTGCTCTTTCTATAACCAAACATGCAGGGACTAACCCAAAGTGTTCTCAAAGGAATGAAATCTGGCAAATGGATGTGTTCCACTTTGCAGAATTTTGAACATTAAGATATGTACACCACAGCATTGACACTCAGGTTTTCAGTGGGTGACTGCTTTAAGCTCAGAAAAGGCTGATTAAGTATTCACACATATTAGAATTTATGACCAGCATGAGTATACATGCACAAATAAAGACAGACAATGGTCCAGCATATGTCTCTAGGAAAATGAAACCATTTTTTGTTTATTATAACATTAAGCATATTGCAGGTATAACACACAATTCTATAGGTTATAGATAGATCAAATTGTACTACAAGGGATATATTAAACAAACAGAAAGGTGTGGAAAATGCCCCCAGAAATAGATTACATAATGCTTTATTAACATTGAATTTTCTTAATGCTAATGAGAAAGGGACAACAGCAGCAGAGACATATTGTAAAATAGAAGTATTCTGAATGAAATCAACCAGGTTTTTTTTTTGTTTCCACAGGAGAAGAAAAACTATGGATACCATCAAAATTACTAAAGGTTTGGTTTGAAAGAAGAAACTTCTTGAAAAAGAGAAATGACAGCTCATCCACAATGGTGACAATCATACAGATGGTCAGAAAATCTCATAAGGATTGGGGAAGGATTCTATTCTTGTCTTTTCAGGAAAATAATCATCTTCAAAACTTCAAGAAACCCTGGATGTTTGGGTGCTGACAGAATGAAAAATAACTATCCAATAAGGATCATCAAGAAAAATAAATATGACTCATAAGTACAGATGATAAAACATATACTTATATATATATACATACATATGTATGTCTGTGTATACATATGAATGTAGAGAGCTTGCTTTGGAGTTGGACACTGACTCTGTACCTCTCTACATCCAAGCATGTTGTAAAAATATATATTCATTATTTCTGTCTCATGTCAGGAGCAATGGTATGGGACAGAAAGACAAAAGAATTTAGAACAAAATTACTTTTCTTCATATCTATATTTGTCTCACACTTTTTATTGAAAATATATGTCTGTGTATGTCTATATAAATACTGTTTAAGTTTTCCACAATGAGCAATGAATTTTCCTGCAGAAATCTTTGAAGTTTCCAGGGGCCCCACATCAATAACTCCACCTGGTAGATATGACATCATGACGCTGCTAGCGTTACTATATGACCTGTTTTTTGAGTACCAGTTACTCAAGATTGTTCCACCTTGGTTAGCTAAAATGTTGAACTCTTTTACAATGTTCTGGATAGACCTTCAAATAGGAAGCTCAGAAAAACCATACAAATACTCAGAGAATATTTGCAATTAAACAAGACAGTAATCTTTGAACTTCAGCATCATTTTACTTTCACAGGATCCCATAGAAAGATCATCAGCCCCATGACAACTGGGAGTAATTTTAGAATGCTGTCCCCTCTCCCAAGGAAGTTTGCTCTCAGGGTTAGGGATATCATTTAGTGGTTGATTATAATTGCTATAGGGTTGGGGTTGAGGAAATTTTATAGGCTCAGGGATCTCATTGAGAAAAAAGGGGAAATTGGATGGGATAATAGATTAGTATTAGCTTACTCACACTAATAATAATAGTGAGACAGGGACTTACAGGTAAATAGATTTCCTGAATTTCAGAAGAAAGAAGCTCAATACTTACCCAGAAATAGATGGAACTATAAAAGACTATAGAGACTTCTAATGTTGAAAATACACACACACACACACACACACACACACACACACACACACACATGTGCATATATATATGAATGGATATTTTCTTTATTACATAATTATTTTTTTAAAAAAGAAAACAATCTTTTTTTCATTATACGTACCAATCCAAGTTCTCTCTCCCTCCTGTCCTCTCATGCCCTCCACAAACCCTCCCACCCCACTCTCATACAACCCTCAGAGAGGGTAAGGCACATTGCTTTGGGGAAGGTGCAAGGCCCTCCCTACTACAGTGGGTATACTCATCATTATCTTGACCTCTTTGCTCAAATTCTCAATCCTCCCACTCTTCATCTGGACTTTGGCAATTCAGTCCAGTGTTCCGATGTGGGTTTCTGCCTCTGTTTCCATCAGTTTCCTTATCCAAATTTACTAAAATAAAGAGAGATGAATTTGGAAGAACTGTAACCAAGAAACTGAAACACTTGTATAATAAAATCTGGTATTTAGGGGAGAAATTAAAAAGGAAATCAGAAGATGGCACAATCTCTCATGCTCATGGATCAGTGGGATTAATGCTAAAATGGTTATTCTACCAATAGCAGTTCTTAATAAAAACAATAAATATATTGTTGTATATATTCTGAATGTTTTGTATTTTCGTACAAAGTTGGAGATTTTTATTTCAACTTTTTTGAAGAATTGTACTAGAATTTTGATGGAGATTGTGTTTAATATGTAGCATACACTCAAGAAAAGATAGCAACTTTAACAAATGGATGGGTACTTGCAGAAGAATGAAAATTAATGCCTATCTACCCTTGGCAGAAAACTACAAAAGGATCAAGGACCTCAATACATGATCTGATATCCTGAATCTAATAGAAGAGAAATTAGGGAAATAGCCTTGAACTCATTGACACAGAGGAAGACTTTCTGAACAGGACACTGATAGCAGAGGCATTAAGAACAATTATTTATAAATGAGACCCCACAAAACTGAGAAACTTCTATATGATGAAGGACACAATCAATCACATGGGCAAAGCAGCACCTGGCAGAATGAGAAAATCTCTTCACCAATTAGACATCTGGTAGATTGTTAATATCTAAAACATGCAAATATAAAGGTGGAAATAAAAAACCAATTAATCCAATTCAAAAGTGGGATAGAGAAGTAAGCACAGAACTTAGTTCTCTGAAAAGAAATGAAACAAAAAATGGCCGAGAAATCTTTAAAGACCTGTTCAACATCCTTAGTCACCAGGGAAATGTAAATTCAAAGTACTTTGAGATTTCATCTTATACCAATCCTAATGGCACGTGCTTTCAATGATGTAGGGAAAAGGTAACACTTATTCATTGCTGATGGGAGTACAGTCTTCTCTAGCCACTATGAAAATCAGTGTCTTTGTTTCCCAGGAACCTAGAAATTAATCTACCTCAAGACTTAGGTAAACCATTCTTAAATATATATACCCCAAATACAGAAATACTTGTTGATTCATGTTCATTTCTGTTCTATTCATAATAACTGGAAACTGGATGCAACCTAGATGTCCACCAACTGATGACTGGATGATGAAATTGTGATACATTTAGACAATGGAACATTATTCAGCTATTAAAAATCATGAAATTCTCAGGTAAATGGATAGAGCTAGAAAACATCATCTCAGCTGAGGTAAAATAGATTCTAAAAGACATTGTATGTTTTCTTTCATATGTAGATGTTAGCTTTTAAGCTTTCTATATATGTGTTATTTTTCAAATTACCACAGAGGTTGGTTACCAAGTAAGGGAGTTGGGGAAGAGAGACTCCCCTAAGGAAGAAAAGATAGAACATGTTGCTATGGAGAGACAGGGATACTAAGAGAATTAAACTGGGAGAAGATGGGAGAAAAGGGTAAAGGAGGGACTATGGGGAGGACAACTAAGCCAACGTGGAAACCTACTACTGTAGAAGCTTTCTAAAACACACATGTTTGAAAGGGATCTAAATAGACTTACCAAATAACAGCAGAGACAACTAGACATCTTATGCCACCAAGTAAAATCTCCAGTGCCCAGAACAGGTGACACCTTGTTGAGCTGTTGGCCAAAGAGGCCCCATGGAAGCCCTCAAACATCACATGTTATTTCCAATGCTACTGATCACTTTCCATAAACTGAGTAGTAAGACGCTATTGCTGAAGGTAACATTTACTTCTCTCATCAAATATGGAAGACCTGAGCTAGTGACTAATTAGAAGCTTCACCTTTATTGATCAGCTATTATGGTATTAGAAGGTACTCTGTTTGATACCATAAGAGAAAGGTAATCACCAATATTACTGAGCTACGAACCTGTGACTTACAGCAGTGACCTGCATGTATGACACACTAGCTTAATAGTGGCACAAATTTTATGGAAGCAACCAATAACTTTGTGGTTCCCTGATGGAACTCATACCTACACTGCAAAGTGGCTAAGAACCTCAAACTTTTATGTCATGGTCTTAGGGGATGCCTACTGTTATTCTAATAAAGGAACATATCCATAAAATGTCTGTTAATGTCTGCTGGCTATACCCATAGATCAGTGCCTTGCCCAATCCACATCAGAGAAGCTTCTTCTTCTAGTAGATGGGAAACCCCCAAGTGCACAATGTGTAGAAAGTGACAGACGAGCATTGAGTCCTAAACGGGATGTTTTGATTGAACCCCTCCCCACAAGGCTCAGGGAGGTATGAGGAGAGGAGGCAGAAAACCTGTAAGAGCCAGAGGTGATGAATGACTCCAAGGAAACAGTGACTTCCAGGCACAAAAGGACTGATGTACATATGAACTCATGTAGACTGTGGCAGCAAACACAAGATTTGCACAGGTTCAATCCTGTAGTCCTAGCACTGAGAGGGGGAAGTGTTCATATAATTCTTTGAAAATTTTGTATATTCATATAACGTATTTTGGACATATTCACCCATGCCATCCCTCTCAACTTTTTCTCCTGCTTTTTAAAATATATACATTTAAGACATATATCTACATATATGTGTGTATGTGTATATAAATATACATACACACATATATATGGGTGTTGGATCCCAGGTTTTTCCCCTGCTCCCTGAGGCACAGAATGCAAAATGCCAGGACTGTTTAAGCTAACCAGCCAAGCTTCCTGCTAGCTTCTGTGCTACCTTCTGTCTGCCCGGTGAGCCTCGTTTTATCTTTGATGTGGTAATTTCCCACAGCGCCTAAACTGTCTGTCACTGTGCTCCTGCTAGCACCCCCTGCCTGCGGAGGAATTCCTCACAGGCGCCAAGCTGTTCGTGCTGTGACTGGGAGGGAGTTTTGCTCTTCTGGGGAAAAGAGTATTTAACCTGGTGGAAACTAAATAAAATTGGCGTTTACTTTTTGGCATATGACCCAGATCTCTCTCTCTCTCTCTCTCTCTCTCTCTCTCTCTCTCTCTCTCTCTCTCTCTCTCTGTGTGTGTGTGTGTGTGTGTGTGTGTGTGTGTGTCTGTTTAACCCCTAGACCCTTGCCCCAAGCTCGAGGCGAGGTACGGAATATGGGTATACACACACACACACATACACACACACACACACACATTTTACTGTGTTCAATTTCTGCTGCCAGTATATGGACAGGAGTTGGGAGTTGGGCCCCCACTGAGACAAGGTTTACCAAAAGGGTTCCAATTGTTAAACTGACTCTCTTTCTCCAGGAGAGATCAACTGTTAACAGCTCCTCAGAAGCCCCGCCCCCAGAAGAAGCGTTCACTGGGGGGCTCAGCTGTCTACTGAAGGTCCACAGGCAGCAGCACATGCGCGGGTGGGCGGGGCTGTATGCAGGGGGAGTCAAGGAGGCCCCTGTTAAGCTTCTGGGCTCCTGCACACCGGGGAGCCTCGACCTCTCCTCAGCTACCACTGAGGAGCTGCTGCCTATCATCCATCACCGCCAAGACCTGGAGCTGCTTGGACTTGACCGCGGGTGAGCCCAGGGAGCCAACCAGTGAGGGTTCAAATTAGTTGAGGGAAGTCAGGGCATCTGAGGAGTGGTCGTGCGCAATGGACTCAATGCTTCGGTTGCCCTCAGCCATGCGCGAGATGCAGAACCGGGGTCAGGCGAAAGCATCCATGGCCAGGGGTGGGTGGCGCATCCACCAATCCCAGACTCCATGGATCAGCATTTTCCTGCTACCAACTTCAGTGGCTCCTGCTGGGACTTTCCTCTGAAGGACAGGTTCTTGGCGGGGACATCGCAGGAAAGAGCTCCCTGGTACAGTGGATCAGTCAGGTAAGCACTGCATGCCCTGGCAGTCTTAGGGCATTTTCCCACGCTTTCTCTGGGGAAGTGGGTGTGACCAATGCTCAGAAAACTGCATTCAGATCCTCCTCTCATGGCCCTAGTGCAGAGGCTAACACTTTCAGACCCAGAACGTTGCTGCTCTTGGTAAAAAGGACTCTCAGGATGCATGAAATAATAGATGTAGAAAACCTTGCTTTCTTCTAGTTGAGAAACTGTCTACCCTCATTCCCACCCCATCTTGCCTCTGAAAAACTGGATCACATTAAGTTTCTAGACTCTACTGTGAATTCAGGAATTCAAGGAAAACTGGATTGAGCAACATTTTATTATTCGGTCTTTGCTTTTCCACTCCACAATGAAGCTACTTTGGGATTTCATTGCCACAGTGATGTGTCTTTTTTGGTTACAACTGTTACACCCTTATCATCCCCTCTTATTTCCCAAAGTCATTTATTCATTTTTTTAAACCTTTGGATTGCCCGGGTCTGGAGAAGTGCTCCAGTTTTTTAAAGGTCATTGTCTGTAAAGACATTCCCATGAGTTCAGAGAACTGTGAGATAAACCATTGTCATTTTATACACCTTTATTTCTTGGGGCTTCCTAACTGCATTGAGCATGTGCCTTCGTAAGTTTGGGGTGAATTCCTTCCACTACATTTCCTTGGCTGTATTTATGCTATGGTTATGATTCTGTTTAAATTCCCAAGTGGAACTAGCTTAAGTGTCATTCATATTGAAACATGATGATCTCGTCATTTCATGTTAATTTCAGTTGCATCTCCTTGGCATCTTATAAAGTTAAAGTTTTCTGTGAAAAAATACTGCAAATGATACTTTGTTTTATTTTCTATGTGAATAACGTAGAGAAGAGTGGCTTGGGTTTTCTGGTTTGTTTGGCTTTTATTGACTTGAAATTCAGCTTTGTTCACCCAATGAAACCAAGGGAAAATATTCTTAAGTCGCAGGAATCCAGGACTCACGATCTTTGTGCTTAGTTTTCCTTCCCTGGGCGGGTGTGGTGAGGAAAGGAGGTTGGCAGAAGTTGGAAGTTATTAAGGAGTCACATCAAACACAATTGCCTTCATAGTCAGGTGACCAGGACTCCAGTTGCTTTCCTTCCCTGGACTGTGATGACACGTGACAACACATAGCTTTGTGTTAGGGTTTCTTAGAATTTAACCTGCTTCACTAAATGCAGACAGTATGTAGTATAAATGGTCTTTCCTAGTCTTAAGGACTCTGATGGGCTGTATTTTGCTATGTGCTGTCTTTACTAGAAAAGTCTCTATATACTGTTGGTATCGAGCATTCGTTTGATTTGGGTGAAGTGATTTTTTACCAGCTATTGATAGTGTACACAGGAGAGACTTAGTAATTTTTGGGCCTTGAACAAAATGATAATTAGCTTGCTCATCTGTGGTGAAATTTAGATTAGGAAAATTTGCTAAGGCTTCTCTCTGTTTTGAGATAGGATCTCACTATGTAACCCAGGCTGTTCTTGAACTCACAGAGATCTACCTGTCTTCTGAGTGCTGGAATTAAAGGCCAAGCTCCTCTCTTTCTCTTTGTTTCAGTGTTTGTCTTGTAGTGTAGGCCAGCTTTGAACTCAGGGCTTCCTTGCCTCAGTTTCTTTAGGGCTACATAGGTTTATATCACTTTCCCTAAATTTCAGAACTCTTTATTTGTTGATTAATTTGTTGATTTGTTCTAGAAGATGATTGGGGTTTGGACAGTATACTGTGTACTTCCAAGAAAAGATTGCAGTTTAGAAAATGAGTCCCTCACACTCTTCCTTCTTGAGACGATTAAACTGTGAAATAAATTCATTCATAGCTCTTCCTATTCCTCTCTTGTGAAATTGGATGAGAACATAATTTAGAAGAAATTCAGTTTTTCTATTTATGTAAATTTGATTTTAGATCCTTATCTTCTCTTCATCTGGTTTTGAAGCCTTGAGCATCCTACTTAAATTCTGAGCTTGTTTTTTTCCTTGTAAGGGGGAGTAGCATTACATGTTCTTAGGAATGCATGAAACAGTTAAAGGGACTTAGTACACTGTCCAATATTGTGTCGTGCTGCTTTCTGGTGATTAAAATGATAATTTTGATGTATTTTACATGACTTTAGGAAGTGTTTTTAAATGATGTTTCTGGACAGATGATAGCTCAGTCAGTAAAGACACTTGCTACCAAGCACGATGACCCGAGTTCAACCACCAGAACGCCACATGAGAGAAGAAGAGAACCAACTCCTGAAAGTTGTTCTCCAACCTCCACATTCACACTGTGACACTTACCCCCACTCTAAACTCACAACTGACTGTAAAATCACAAAAGATGTCATTTGACCAGAGGACGATATACTGTTTCATCACCTATTGGCCTTCTTCTCAGTGAGATTCCAGGTGGTATGGAAGGAAAGAATTCTGTACAGCTGTGTAGTTTGGGAAATGATAAGAGATAATTTTGTTCAATACTAGCAATAGTGTGTCTTGTTCATCTTAGTGTTCTGTTGCTGTGAACAGATACCATGACCATGGCTACTCTTAAAAAGGAAAGCATTTGATTGAAGATTACTTACAGTTGCAAAGTTTGAGGTTTATAATCATGTTGGGAAGCATGGCAGCATGCAGGCAGACATGGTGCTGGAAAAGTAGCTGAGAGTTCTATAGCTGGATCCACAAGCAACAGGAAAAGAGAGACTCTGGGTCTGGCTTCAGCTTCTGAAACCTCAAAGCCCACTCCTAACTACATACTTCCTCCAGCAAGGTCACACCTCCCCCCAACAAGGCCACACCCCCAACCTTTCAACTAGTGTCATTACCTGGTGACAAAACATTGAAATCTAAGATCCTGTGGGGGCTGTTATTATTCAAAGTACCACAGTGTCTTAAGTTACACACAGTTCAACGTTTCCATTTTCCATTGGACTTGAAAACAATCCATTTGGCTTTCTGACATCTCTCAAGTTTGCACAAGATACAATTGGATTGGGTGTAAGCAGAATACACAGTTAAGAGACTTAAGCACACCACTCACTTTCCTTTCCAAATGCCACTATTTACAGAAGGAAACTTTGATTAAAGTGGGTTGTACCAACTTAGTTTAGAATATTTTAGATACCAAATGGAGTAGATATGTTTTAGAATTGTTTACCTGATGGAACCTAAAGATTGTGGGTATAAATATCCTTGACCAAATTACCTTGGAAAGCTTGGACTTTGATACTTGCTTTTCTTAATGTTAACTTTTAAGTTCACTCAAAGAGTCTGAAACTACTGTACAGGTAGCAAGATGTCTCTGTTATTTCTAGAGTTTTGAAAGTTGCTTACTTCTTGTTTACTTAGGTAATATATCCTTCTGGAGTCTTTGATGGAGTTGAAGAATAGATATAGAGTTATAGTTATAGTTTTTCTTTGTTATGATAAAAAATAAAATAGATACAAATATAATTGTGATATTATAATGCAAATATATTCTTGCTTGATACCTCTTATATGCAATTTTACTATGTTAAAGTGAAAGCCTTTCTTATTTGATTAAACAAAAAAGGGAAAATGGTATAGGATATCCTTCTGTTTATGTGTTGATTTCATTGGTTGAATAAAGAAACTGCCTTAGCCTTTTGATAGGGCAGAATTTAGCTAGGTGGAGTAGACAGAACTGAACACTGGAAAGAATGGCAGAGTGGCAGACACCATGGTTCTCATGCCTGAGATGGACACTTGTTAGAATCTTGCTGGTCAGCCACAGTCACATGACAATACACATTAATGGAGATGAGTTAAACTAATATTTAAGACTTAGCCAATAAGAAGTTAATGGGCCAAGCAGTGTTTAAATGATTACAGTTTCTGTGAGATTATTTCAAGTATAAGCTAATCGGGCAGCTGGGACAAACAAAGGGACCCCTCCTTGCTAATTATTACTGACAAGGGCCTTCAAGTGAATACTTGTCACTAGCTTCACTGTTATTTTCCCCCATGGAAAGTAACTGAACTACTATAAGACATCTGTCTTTCCTATTGCTTGGGAAAACTGTCCCGTTTTCATTTTCTGTTTGGGTCTTCTCACATTTTCTCTCCCTGAATGTTTATCAGGGAGTATTTTTAAACTAACTTTTGGTTCAGAATGCGTGTTAGATGCAAAGCACAGTGAATGCATCACAGTGGAAGCAGCTGACTCAATGCTGTGGCCTGGTGTCACGTGAAACAGTGGTAAGCAGTGAACAATGTCTGGAAATTTAAAGCAGACTGTGGAGGAGGTCAGTGTAGCTGTTGTTCTTTCCTATCATTTTCATACTTATCATTTACAATTAGTTCACTCAGTTTTCTTCTGTGCTAGGTGCCCTTTATTTTATCTACTTTCATCATTTCATTCTCAACATCCTCCCTCCTGTGGTTGGGGACCAAAAAAGAATCCTGAGAATGAAATTATTTACCAATTTTTAGGATAAGGAAAAATTACCTAGTAGGCCTTAATGTGATATTGAATTGATTATTATGACTCAGAAGTCAGGCTTTTCCATATCATTGATGCTATCATATGAAAATTTCAACTTCATTTTAAAAACAAATCAAGTTTGTTGAGGTATTACAGAATGCAATAAATATACCCATTTTAAGAACATAATGTATACATGCCTGTAACTCAACAGGGTGAAAACAACATTTTTTTTTACCATTTCAGGACTGATACACCTGCCACCTTCTAGGCTAGTCTATTTAATGCACATCTGTTGCCTGCTCTACCATAGGCAACCTCTAGGGTACTCTGTATTTTTGATACTGTAGTGCTATCTTCTCTGGCCTGCTGCCTGTTTCTGTAAATAAGGTTTTAGTGAGATGCAGCCATACCCATATTGTCTATGGCTGCTTTGGTGCTATAGACTTCTACATAGGTAAGTTGTTGAGCCTTAATCATACCTAACAAGACTCAGTTATTCACATCTAATGTGAACAATACTTTATTTTTCAGCATATACTTGATGTTCTTTTAGCATTTATTCAAAAAGCTATGGAGGGGCTGGGTAATTGGTCAGTGGGTAAAATGATAAATGTGGTAAGCTTGAGGACTAGGCATGACACCATGTGTCTGTAATCTGAGTGCTAGAAGGTGGAGACAGGAGGATCCCTGAGGCTCCTAGCCAGATAGTCTAGCTAGTCTATGAGCTCCATTTTCTCTGAGTGCAGTAAAAGGAGTGGCAGGCTGTAGCCCTGCCCCTGGCTAGCTTTACCCAAAATAATTACATGGAAACTGTATTTATTTAAACACTGCCTGGCCCATTATATCTAGCCTCTTCTTGGCTAACTCTCACATATTAATTAACTCATTTCTAATAATCTGTATATCACCACGTTACTGTGGCTTACCAGGATGAGTCTGACCTATCTCCATTTTGGAGAGGAAAGCAATGGTGTCTGCCTGACTCTGCTTCTTTCTCCCAGCTTTCTATTCAGTCTACTCCACCTATCTAAGCTGCTGCCCTATCAAATGCCAAGGTAGTTTCTTTATTTGATCAATGAAAGTAACACATAGACAGAAGGCCCTCCTACTCCATCTGAGTGACTATCTCTAAGACTAAGAAGGAGAGTGATCAGAGGAAGACAACTGACACCCACCTGTCCTCCCTAGGTACACACACTAGCATGCGGCCTGCATCATAATGCACACACCACACACAGATGTGATCTAGGGACAATCAAGCTTCACCCAATACATTGTTACTATGTCTCCTTAGTCTCCCACTTCTTTCATTCTCTAAAATTAATCCTTTACATTTATTCAAATTTGCTGACTTTAGTGTATAATGCCTTACAGATTTTGACAAATGTGTATATTCATTAAACCACTGCTTAAATTTAAATAATTACTTTGTCCTTCCAGATTAGTCTGTATCTTTTGTAGTCATCCAGTTTTTAATTCCTAATTCTCAGAAACCATTACTCTGCTTTCTGTCTTCATGTGACTTTTGTTTGTTCCTTGTTTGTTTGTTTTTGTTGTTGTTGATCCTTTTTAGGAATGTTTAGGTCTAGGGATGTATGGAAATTTGTATGTATCTCGTATGTACAAAAGCCTATGTTCAATCCCTAGTAGCAGATAACCCTGTATGTGGTGGTAGATGTCTATAATCCCTGCATCTGTGGTTGGGTAGAGGAGGTGGATGCTAGAAGATCACACATTTGAGATTATCTATTTCTACACAGAGAGTTCAAGGCTACCCCGAATTATATAAGTCCTGTCTCGTGTGTGTGTGTGTGTGTGTGTGTGTGTGTGTGTGTGTGTGTGTGTAGGGGGTGTCATAAAAATGGAATTATATAGAATATAACTTTTTGTATGCTAACTTATGCTATCATTTTATGTGATTATTTGTCATCCCTTGATGAGATATCTGTTCAAAACTGTACACCCTGAATCTTCAGCTGATTGAACCATAACTCTTACTCTCACCCTGTATATGTGCAGTTGATCATTATTTGAAAATGCTATCTTCTAATATGTTGCTTATGTTTTTATTCCTTTCTTCCACCCACCTCCAAGGTCTTGTATATTGTATATTGGACTGAAAGTCTGTACTTTAGGATGAATTTGAACTTCTGATTTTTCTGTTTTTATTTCTTGAGTACCTGGAGTACAGGGGTATGTCAGTGCACTGGGTTTATATGGTGCTGCGATTGAACTCAGCATCTTTTGTATTCTACTAACTGAACTGTATTTCATCAATTTTTATTATTTTCAAGTGTGCTAAAGAACACACCTTCGACTAGCATACATAGGTAACACCCTAATTAACACTGAGCTATATGCTTCCTGATCTATAGTTTAGGTTTTGAAGAACTTGCATTATTCCTAGAGCCCCTTACATGTTAGGGGAGGGCTCTGCCATTGAGTTAAATAGATAAATCTAGTCAGAAACTATTATAAAACTTTTGATTGACTTGGATTGAATCTGTAAATACTTAGGGGTAACTGTTGTCTTTGTGTTAGTGAGTCATGAACATGGCTGATCTGCTTATCTAGGTCTTTGGTTCATTATTGGTGTTGTACTATTCAATAGTTGAATCCTGCATTTTTGTAAAGCTTTATTTATACAGCCCTTGGTTTCATATATGTGGTTTCCAGATCCATGATTTCAGTATCAGTAAGCAGGGTGAGTATGGTACAGTAGGATATTTTGAGGGAGAAAAGACCAGGAGTGCTGGTTAGTAATTTTATTTGTTTTTTTTCTTTCTTTTTTGTCATCTTGACACAAGCTAGAAGAGGTGAAATCACCTGTGAAGATTTCTTTAGGGTCAGCATACAGAACCTGTGGTCCAGAGTGACCAAGCTTGGTAATATGCAAGTGTCTCCCAAGTAGGACTGCTTTTAGCAGCATGTGAGCTTCAGTATTGAGAGACCCATGGTGAGAAGCTGAGACTTGGCATCATGTAGCTAAATCAAAATTCCTCAAGAGACCAGGACACCCTATTGATGAAGATGTAGCTTTGGTTCTAGTGAATACCCCAAGGACAGTGAGAGATGTGGAGCTGTTCTGCAAGATGAGATTTTTTAATAAAAATTTCATATCCTCCCCTCCTCCCATTTCCTTCCCACTCCCAACTCTCTCTCTCCCCCTCCCTCTCCAGTCCAAAGATCAGTCAGTGTTCCCTGCCCTATGGGAAGTCCAAGGTCCTCCCCCTCCATCCAGGTCTATAAAGGTGTGCATCCAAACAGACTAGGCTAACACAAAGATAATACATGCAATAGAATCAAAACCCAGTGCCATTGTCCATGGCTTCTCGGTCAGCCTTCATTGTCAGCCACATTCAGAAAGTCCGGTTTGATCACATGCTCCTTCTGTCCCAGTCCAGCTGGCCTTGGTGAGCTTCCATTAGATCAGTCCCACTGTCTCAGAGGGTGGGTGCACCCCTCACGGTCCTGACTTCCTTGCTCATGTTCTCCCTTCTTCTGCTCCTCATTTGGACCTTGGGAACTCAGTCCAGTGTTCGAATTTGGGTCTCTGTCTCTATCTCCATCCATCGCCAGTTGAAGGTTCTATGGTGATATGCAAGATATTCATCAGTGTGGCTATGGGATAAGGCCAGTTCAGGTGCCCTCTCCTCAGATGCCCAAGGAACAAGCTGGGGACATCTCCATGGACAGCTAGGCATGCCTCTAGAGTCAAGTCTCTTGTCAACCCTAAAATGGCTCCCTTAATTAAGATATCTACTTCCCTGCTCCCATATCCACCCTTCCTCTATCCCAACCATCCCATTCCCCCAAGCTCTCCCCATCCTCCCCTTCTCCCTTCTCTCTCCCCATCTCCCCTTCTCCCTTCTCTCTCCCCATCTTCCCTTATCCCCACCCCACTCCCACCCCCAAGCTCCCAATTTTTGCCTGGCAATCTTGTCTACTTCCAATATCCAGGAGGATAGCTATATGTTTTTCTTTGAGTTCACCTTCTTATTTAGCTTCTCTAGGATTCCAAATTATAGGCTCAATGTCCTTTATTGATGGCTAAAATCCACTCGTGAGTGAGTACAAACCATATTCATCTTTTTTGGTCTGGGTTACCTCACTCAGGATAGTGCTTTCTATTTCCATCCATTTGCATGCAAAATTCAAGATGTGAAGAATGTTTTTTGAGAAATTTGTAAATCGTGTCAGTTAGGACCACACACTTCAATATTTAAGTGTTCATTGTTTTTAGGGTTAATAATCATTTATTTTATTGGAGACACATAGGATGGAATTCACGCCCATGATTGTGAATCTAGCTTACCACCATTGTTGTTGAGATCACGGATCATAACATCCTTCTTAATACAGTGTTTGAAAGACGTCCAGAATTTAAGATTCCAGGTCAGTATTTTTCAACATTCTTCAAATATTTTAAATTATGACAGCTTTTTCTTGGCTAAATTTTAATATTCATCACTAGAATTTTTTCCTGTAATAAAAACCAGTGAGTGTATTTTCCACATACACCATCATTCTTCTATAATGATTCAGTTTAGTTAATGTTCTTTTTGGCAGTATAAATAACACAATAAGCTCTTTTTTTCCTCTTTATATCAAACATCTTAACATTTCTTTTTCATTTTCATCAAGACTCCTTATGATCTATTTTACTAAATATTCTCTTCCCCCATTATTTTTTCACACAAATATTTTTTATTCAAAAATTTACATTTCCTCCCCTCTTCCCATTCCCCTCGTGCTCCCCCACTAACCCTCCTCCCTACTCCTCCCTCCTTAAGAGAGGGCAGGGTACCCTGCCTGTGAGAAGTTCAAGGCCCTCCCCCCTCCATCCAGGCCTAGGAAGATATACATCCAAATAGATTAGGGTCCCAAATAGTCAGTGCATGCAGTAGAAACAGGTGCTAGTGCCCATTATCGATGGCTCCTCAGTCCGCTCCCATTGTCAGCCACGTTCAGAGAGTCCAGTTTGATCACATGCTCGTTCAGTCCTGGTTCAGCTGGATTTGGTGAGCTCCTATTAGAACAGGCACATTGTCTCAGTGGGTGGACAAAACCCCTAGTGGTTCTGACTCCATTGCTCATATTCTGCCTCCTTCTGTTCTTCAACTGGACCTTGGGAGTTCAGTCCATTTCTCTACTGAGGGTCTCTATCTCTAGCTCCATCCATTGCAGGATGAAGATTCTATGGTGATGAGCCCATGCTCTGACTCCCCATGGAGAGAAACTTCTGGGTCCCTCCCACAGCTGCGTGTTGAAGGTGTTCAAGGCCACCTTGCTTTGCTCCCTTGAGCACTTATTGGAGTAGATTCAGAGGCAGTAAATGCCTTAAACACAGACTGCTTCAGATTCCTCTGCTCTGTGGAAGTATCTCCCAGCCCTCACATTTGCATAGAGCTCCCTCTGCTCCCCTAACATCTGTACTGATGTTCTGCACCTGGGAAAGGAAATTCTTCAACTCATCAAGACCCAACATCTCTGTTCTTCCCGGCCATTGCAGTCAAGCAAGCCAGAGAGAACTGTAAGACTCCTTGGGAGGATATAGACCCAGAGTATAAGACTCCCCTGAAACACACAGTGCAAACACAACAACACAAGGTCTTTTGGTTTGTGCTGGGGAATCCATACTGGCATACCTCCATTGTCCTGTCCAACATCATCCATTTGCCAGCACCATTTTCTGGAGACTTAGAGAATATAGTTTCTGTTCTGTGTTTGTGTCCCATGCCACCTTCCTGTGGTGGTTTTTAGTGATGATGTCCCCTCTAGGCTCATGTATTTGGGCACCTGGTTCCCAGCTTATGATGCTGTTTGGGGATGTTAGGAAATATGGCCTTGATGGCGGAAGTCCATTGCTGGGGCAGGCTTTGACTCACACCACTCGCAATTCTCTCTCTCTCTCTCTCTCTCTCTCTCTCTCTCTCTCTCTCTGTTTCTCTCTCTGTCATGCCCACGGTTGTGTGTAACTTAGCAAATGATATGACTCCTTATCATCCTGCTCCTGCTGCCATGCTTCCAGTGATGCCTCACCTGATCCCTATGTCCTAGTCTTTCTTCTAGAAGCTGCCGTGGTCATGGTGCTTTATCACACTAATGGGAAAGTAACTGATACACATGTTCTTCAGCAACATACATATTTTACCTTGACATAAATGTAGGCATGGATTCATTTGCCTTATTTCTCAGAAGTATTTGGCCTGAAGCATTGTGGGAGAGTCCACAAAGAACACAACCCCTCTGCAGGACCAGGCTGCTACTCTACATTATGTAGTTTGTCCTTTAAACATGGAATGATATTTCCCCTACAGCTGTGATACATGGATTCCAAATCACAAAGATGTGCACCCAACTCCCCTCACAAAAATGACTGAACTCAATGGTTTTAATATCTGTGAGAGATATGGCGATGCTCTGCTGTAATTTCAGCCCTCCATGGCTGAGGAGGATAGAACTTTCAAATTGAGCCTCAGTTGCAAAGTAAGATCATGTCCGGAGAATGAGCTTCTCTCTAGAAAACTTTGAGTGTGGCTTGCCCAGAAGTCTTAATTCCTGAGAAATGAGTCCACCATAAGTAATGGATTAATTTATAGCTAGGTTATCAATTCTGATTTGCTGGGGAAATTGGTTTCACTGAATTGTCTCTCAAGGTGTAATGACTCCTAGTTGGGCGGTGGTGGTGCATGCCTTTAATCTCAGCATTTGGAAGGCAGAGGCAGGCATATCTTTATGAGTTTGACGCCATCCTGGTCTACAAGAGTTAGTTCCAGGACAGGTTCCAAAGCTACAGAGAAACCCTGTCTTGAAAAACCAAATATATATAATGTCTCCTAACAAAAGTCTCTGATAAATCTGTGTAGTGCAATAAAGGAAAGACCACCAAGACACCTTAACTATCAAGTTTAGAGTCACTGTAGCAGAGAGAGAATCCTTGTAGTTTAGACACTTGGGGTCAGAGTTCCTTGAACATCTTTCAAGAGATCGTTTAAGTCCCCCTTGATGTGGGAGTCCCCTCTGTGTGCTTTGATTACCATTAATGGATTTAGAAACTGTTTTGGGCCTATTGATAGGGCAGAACTTAGGTAGGCAGGGAGGACAGAACTGAATGCTGGGAGGAAGAAGGCAGAGTCAGAGAGATGCTGTGGAGCTGCTGCCAGAGTCAGACACCAGAATTTTGCTGGTAGGCTACAACCTCATGGTGATATACAGATTAATAGAAATGGGTTAAATTAATATGTAAGAGCTAGCCAATAAGAAGATAGAGCTAAAGGGCCAAGCAGTGACTTAAATAATATGATTGCTGTGTGATTATTTTGGTTCTGGGCGGCCGAGATGAAAAAGTGGCTCCCATCTCCAACATCCCCTCCCCACAATGATTCCCCAGTCCATTTGGTCCAAGAACCTTCTAACTTAGTGCCAAGGAGAATGACAACCTAAATTCATTGCAATATGACACCAGGAAACCATGTTGTGACAACTGAGACCTTCCTATTGTAGTATGCATGGTCTACAAGAGAGGTAAAAAGTTTGGATTTGATCCAGGCATGTCCTCCTTCCCCTCAGAGTCCTTAGGATGTTAATTAATGCAAGTAATCATGAATAGCTTCTACAGAACTTCATGGAATTTCACCTAAGTAGCTGATGTGTTCCCCAGTATGGAGAAACATTTGAATAAATAGAACTCCTTTTGTCTATCTGTCCTTTCTTCGTCCAATACCAATATTTGCATGTTTTATAAGGCCAATTTCTTTATTAAATGACATCTTTAAAATTTTACCTCAATTGCATATTTTCAGGCTTCAAAGTGATGTTATATGTATATGATGTCAAATGATTAAATTAAGTTAGTTGATATCCTACAAACTCAAATAGTTTCCATTTGTGTAGTGAGAACATACATTTGTTTGATAGATGTTTGGAAATACATGATGCATTATTAAAATACTGTGCGGCAGATCTCAAAAAGTTGTTCATCACCCTAATTGAAATTTTGTGCTCCGTGATCAAGAGTTTCCAGTTCTAATCTCTTCAACTCCATGAACCACTCTTCTCTCCGCTTCTGCAGTTTCCCTTGTATTAGACTTAGACACAGTGAGATCATGCCTTATTTTTCTACTGTCCCTAGATTATTTGTCCTAGGATCGTGTCTCAATTTCAACTGCATCATTGCAAATGATGGAATTACATCATCCTTTTATCTCTGGATAATGAACGGAGATGGTTCAGTGGTTTAGAACACTTGTTGTTCTAGCAGAGGATTCAGGTTCAATTCCCAGCATCCATATGATGTCACACAGGTATGCTGACTCCAGCTCCAGGGCATCCACTGTCTTATTCTGACATCCATGGGTAACATACACATGAATACACGCACAGACACACACATCCATGGGCAACATACACATGAATACACGCACAGACACACCCAGACACACACACACACACACACAGATACCGGAACACATACACATATACCACACATGCACACACATACACATATAGACACAGAAACACACACATAGATCACACACATGTCCACAAGCACACACACACACACACACACACACACACACACACACCTGTGTTGAGAGCAAGACCAGCCTGTCTCACCTCCCAGAGCTGATCTCACACATCTCTAACCATCTGTGCTCTAAACTCAGATCCCCAGCTCACTCCAGTCAATGTCAGCCTTTTCAAGGGCTGGGTCCCTGTCTGTCTCACTTCCGGCTCTAGCCCACTAAATAATCACTCAAGATCTAATCAAAGTCCTTGTTTATCTACAGAAACTCCTAGGGAATGTTGTAGAAAATACCACTGCAGTCCTCAGCAAGGAACCCAGTGCTGACCTTTAAATTAATATTACTGACCTTTAAATTCAATCCTGAAGCTCTTGCTTAAAGATGAACATCAATACATAGTAAACAGGTAATTGATAAACATCATTTATGATTCGTTAATATATTTAACTATGTATGACAGTAAGACATGATCAATGGCCACAGGGTAAATACTTGCTTTTGAGACTTCTCTGTGACATCCTAGCAGTTTAGGAAAGTCAGAGTGAGTGAAGATTAATTCATCAGACTATTCTAACAGATGGTTCCACAGTACGATCAGAAGTCTCAGAGGTTAATGAGAAGATGTACTGAAACTCTGCCTCACCTATAGGACACAGTATCAGCTCTTAATAAATACTGTATAATTTTGTCTGTGTATTTTTAGTGTTATAACTGTTTTGTGGTAAATTGGGTGTCATTATCATTTTTAAAAAAGAAAAGAGAGAAAGAAAAAAAAGCCAAAGGAATTAAAAAGAGATATTGCCAGAATGAAAAAAAATGTAAAAGATAAGAAAAGCCACCCTTTTGTCTCAGTGCAGGCACAGTGGACTTCCTGGGGTCTCAGACCCTCCTCAACCACAATCTTAACACCATCTTTTCCTTGTCTTTATCCAGGAATAGCTCAGAGGATGTCAATGTGGTGAACATGTCATTTTTACCCAAACCAGACAATGTCCTGAGCTAATAAAGCCAATCAGAGCAAAGGTGCACAGGTAAAAAAGGCCTGTGAGGTCACTTAACGCTCACCTCCTTCATCCTTCAAGGGCCTTGTCCACTCTGCCCTCCTTCAACCCAAGAGCCTTCCTGGGAAGATGGCAGCAGTCCTGATTCTCCTGACCTTTCTTCTGCCACTTGGAGGAGCTGGTGCAGGTGAGTGAACACCCCTGTTCCAGAGGTGCCATCCCATAATAACTCTGTGGAGTCTCTGTCCAGCTCTAGTCAGAAACTTCCTGCTCTTAACCAGGAGCTTTCTGAACCTCAGGTCCCATTCCAACCCAGAGCTGGAAGCCTGTCACTGACTAGATTCTCAACAAGGTCTGCAGAAGGGCAGTGTCCTCAGAGAACATGGTGGGCACTAGCTTCTCCCTGCTCTTTGTGTCACCTGGAGAGTGGATCATCCCTAAAAGGAGAAGTAGCAGAGAATGCAAAGTTCCTAAAAAGTATACCATTAACTCTACTGGAACGTAGATCCTGGGCAGCTTTAATGACCAGTCAGCAGTGGGGTAAGGCCACTAACTCAGGAATATTAGCATCATTATTAACCTCAACCCTCAGAATGCTAAAGAAAGAGGTCCAGGGTGACACTGCACACTCCACTAGATCTGCATTCTAATTTTCATTGGCCTCTCTACTTTCTGCAGGTCACCAGCTATTTCCTTTATTCCCGCACACTCCCCCAATGTCCCCTAGGCTCTGAATCCCATGAATTCTGAATCACTGGTCCTCTAGCTAAGTAGAAGTCATTCTTCCATGCAGCCAGAATTATTTACTGAGAACCTGTATAGGATATGATGGGCACCAGAACAGGAGAACTTTAGAAAATTCCTCTCTTAAGAGCTTGGAGTAAAAGGTGACAAAATTGGTAGAAATCAAGACATGAGAGGTCTCCAGAGAATCACTAATAGTGAAAGACTAACATGAGTCACCCAGCATCCCCTTGGTCTCTAGCATCATGAAGAAAGAAGTTTGTTCCTCCATGTATTTGTAAAGCATGGGCTTGTGGACAAGTCTAACACACCTCTTCTCAGAACAGGACACTGAGACTTCAGCCTCAGCAAAGATCAATCTATTTACAAGGAATTCTATCCACAACAGTCTTGGGGAACTGTAGATCTCACCTCATCCCCCCTCCCAAGATCTTCATCTACCTCATCTACCTACCTCATCTGCTGCTCCCAGACACCTCATATTCTTGCCTTTCTTTCAGAGGAGATCATCGGGGGCCATGAGGCCAAACCCCACTACCGCCCCTACATGGCATTTATTGCATTTGTGAAAGATGGTGGCAAAAGTGATGTCTGCGGAGGCTTCCTGGTAAAAGACAACTGGTAAAAGACACGCCCCTCTGAGCTTGTTCATCTTAGTCACTGCTGGCCTCCAGGTTAAGACTCCCTGCTGCTCACTTGGCCTATGTCAGTCCTTGACATCCAGAAGAGTTAATAGGTAGAAATCTCTACTTTTTCATCTGTCAACACTGATGTGTACGATGCTTGGAAATGACTTGCAGAAATTAGCTTCTCCTGGGAAACTATTCAGAAAGGCCTGTTTTCCACCTAGGAGATAGGGCAGTTCCTACAGAATAATACAATCGAGACAGCCTCATTGAATTTATTTAAAAAGTAACAGACACAGTCACTGTGCAGATTTCAATTCTAAGAGATGCACATATTTTGCAGAATAATTCAAAAACGGTACTAAACACTAATCAAGGAGGCTGGAAAAAGTAGAAAAACAAAACAAAACAAAATGGTGTGGAGAAGTTCCTGTAATGTTTAGACATTCTTGGGTCCTGCTGCATCCATTGTTCCTTAGACTATCTGGGATTCTCATTGTTAGGAAGATTGTGGCATGTGACTGTAGCCAGAATGTGTGGCTGCTTGTTAAATGAAAGTCTCCCTGTGTTGGACTCAATGTCGCTAAAACAATCCAAGGTGCCAGGCATGATTGCTCATGCCTTAATGTAGCACTTGGTAGCATGAGGCAGGCAGATCTCTGAGACCAAAGCCAGCCGCAGCCTAACAAAGAGAATCTGTCTCAAAAGAAACAAATAAAAAAATGCTTAAATTAACTAAAATAAACTTTAAGCTTCAAGCAGCCTTGACTTCAGGGTCCTGTCCTGTCAGACCCTTAGCAGATGAACAGGATTGGTAGCTACAGCTTAATGGTTCCCGGTCCCAAATAGACAGAACATCATGTTCTTCTGAAAGATGAAGTAAATAAAATCTTGCTCTGGATGAAACAACTTTCAAAGACAAGGTTTTATGTAGGAAGAGATGTAGGTGGCACACAGTTTCTGACAGAGAACTGGAAAACAAATCCTGGCTTGGAGATACACTATGGGCCTAACTCTTTTGAAGACAACAAAGACTAAGAAGAGTGCAGAATCAAAGAAAAAGGCTTGTTAGAAACCACACAGTCACATATGACTGCAGCTTGGATGTCATATTAACTTTGAGGAGATGGTTCTATGGCTTAAAATAACTTTGAAAATCATTACTGTGCTTCCGTTAGAGAGGAGACAAATAAATTTATATCTAAGGTAGTCAATACCTGATAAACAGTATCAACCATGGTAAGATGGAGCCTGAACTGAGCCTAGGATTCCCTGACTACCAAGGCACGAGTGACCTCGATGTCTTCTAATGTGTGGTCAGTAACTTCCTGGCATTCCACATAAAGAAGAACCCATGCTCAGACTCCCCCTGGAGAGAAACCCCTGGGCCCACCCACAGCTGCATAGTGAAGGTGTTCAAGGCCACCTTGCTTTGCTTCCTTGAGCACATATTGGAGTAGATTCAGAGGCAGTAAATGCCTTAAACACAGACTGCTTCAGATTCCTCTGCTCTGTGGAAGTATCTCTCAGCCCTGACCGTTGGTATAGAGCTCCCTCTGCTCCCCTAACATCTGTACTGATATTCTGCACCTGGGAAAGGAAGTGCTTCAACTAATCAAGACTCAACTTCTCTGTTCTTCCTGGCCATTGTAGCCCAGGAGGCCAGAAGTACTGTAAGACACCACTGAAGGATACAGACACAGACCAGAAACAATAACACATGGTCTTCTGCTTTGTGCCGGGGAATATATGCTGGAACACCTCCATTGTCCTGTATAATGTCATACTTCTGCCAGCACCATTTTCTGGGGACTTAGAGAATATGTACTTAACATTCTGTATTTGTGTCCCATACCACCTTCCTGTGGTGTTTTTAGTTAAGATATTACTGCTCTTCCCTTCCCTGCTAGGCTCATTTATTTGAGCAATTGGTTCCCAGTATAGTATGCTGTTTGGGGATGTTAGAAAATATGGCCTTGAGGAAGAAAGTTCATTTCTGGGGCAGGTGTTGGCTCACACCATTCACAATTCTTTCCCTCTCTCCCTCCCTCGCTCCTTACCCACCCTTCTCTCTTTCTCTCTCTGTCATGCCCATGTTTGTGTAAAACTTAGTAAATGATATCATTCCTCATCGTCCTGCTCCCGCTGCCATGTTTCCACTGATGCCTCACCTGGATCACTGTGTCCTAGTCTTTCTCCTAGAAGCTGCCGTGGTCATGGTGCTTTATCAGAGTAACAGTAAAGTAACTAATACACATGCTTTTCAGCAACATATATATTTTACCTTGACAGAAATGCAGGAATGGATGCATTTGCCACATCTCTCAGGAGTATTCAGGCTGAAGCATTGTGGGAGAATCCACACAGAATATAGCTCCAATTGAGTAACAACTATCTGCAGGATCAGGCTGCTACTCTACATCATGTAGTTTTCCCTTTAAGTCAGGAATGACATTTCCCCTACAGCTACGATCCATGGATACCACATTACAGAAATGTGCAGCCAACTCCCCTCTTACAAATGATCAGACTCAAGTGTTCTGGCTTCTGAGTGAGGGATGGTGATGCTCACCTGTAATTCCAGCCCTCCATGGGCTGAAGTAGGAGGACTGAGCTTTCAAACTCAGTCTCAGTCACAAAGTAAGATCCTCCTGTCCGGACAATGAGCTTGCCACTATAGAACTTTGAGTTTGGATTACCTAGAAGTCTTATTTCCTGAGAAAAGAGCCTACCATTAGTAATGAATTAAGTTATAGCTAATATAATCAATTCTGATTGCCAAGGGAAAGGGGACTCTCTGAATTGTCTCTCAGAGTTTGACGACTTCTAAAAAAGTCCATGATATATCTATGTAGCACGAGAAAGGAAAGACCACCAAGACACCTTAACTATCAAGTTTGGAGTCACTGTAGCAGAGAGAGAATCCTTGTAGCTTAGATAAGGTCTAAGTTCCAAGGCCAACTACTCAAATGAATTCATTCCCACATTTCTCTCAAGGTACAATATGTATATTTGAGGTCAGAATTCCACAAAAAGCTTTCCAGAGATCATTAAATCTCCCTCTCCACAACAACTCCCCAGTTCATTTAATCAAAAACCCTGCCAAATTAGTGACATCCTGAGCTCACTGCAATATGACACCAGGAAACCATGTTGTGACAACTGACACCTTCTTATTGTAGTTTGTATGATCTATAAGAGAGGTAGAAAGTTTGGATTTGATTGAAGCATGTCCTGCTTCTCCTCAGTGTCCTTAGAATGTTAGTTAATGCAACTCATCATGGATGGCTGCTACAGAATTTTCATAGAATTTCACCTAAGCAGCTGATATGTTCCCTAGTATAGGGCAAAATTTGAATAATTAGAAGTCCTTTTGCCTCCCTGTGCTTTCCCCCATACCAATATTTGTGTGTTTTATAAAAATAAATTCCTTATCAAATGTTAGGCTAAAAATTTTTTATTAAATCACACATTTTCAGGCTTGAAAGTGATGTTATATGTATATGATGTCAAATGATTAAATTATGTTAGTTGACATCCTACAAACTCAAATAGTTTCCATTTGTGTAGTGAGAACATACATTTGTTTGATAGACGTTTAGAAATACATGATGCGTTATTAACATACTGTGCAGCAGATCTCAAAAAGTTGTCCATTGCCCTAATTGAAATTCTGTGTTCCCTGATCAAGAGCTTCCAGTTCTAATCTCTTCAGCTCCATGAACCACTCTTCTCTCCACTTCTGCAGTTTCCCTTGTTTTAGACTTAGACACAATGTGATTATGCCTTATTTTTCTATTGTCCCTAGAGTATTTGTCCTAGGATCGTATCTCAGTTTCAACTGTATTATTACAAATAATGAATTACTTCATCCTCTTATCTCTGGATAATGAACTGGAAAGCTGGTTCAGTGGTTTAGAACACTTATTGCTCTAGCAGAAGATTCAGGTTCAATTCCCAGCATTCACATGATGTCTCACAAGTATGCTGACTCCAGCTCCAGGGCGTCTATTGTCCTATTCTGACATCCAGGGGCAACATACACATGAATACACGCACACATATACACACAGAGACACCAGAACACACACACACACACACACACACACACACACACATATACCACACACATGCACACACATACACCCATAGACACAGTTAGACACACACACACATACCACACATGTGTGCCCAAACACATACACTGACACAAAAACGCATACACATACACACAGACACCGGAACATACACACATATACCATACACATACACACACATACACCCATAGACACAGTTAGACACACACACATACCACACACATGTGTACAAACACACACTGACACAAAAACTCACACACGTATGTGATACACATACAAACACCCTACACATAAAATTAAATAAATTTTCAAAATTTAATGTCTGGATTGCACTCTGCCTTATGTGACACATTGTTACTATTCACCCATTCATTAATTTAGTTTGGAAATTACCTAATTGTTGGGAATACTGCTATAGTTAGTATGAGAATGCAGATACTCTACAACATACTGATTTTAAATTCTTTAGCTGTTTACCCAGAAGTGGGATTACTAGGTCACTTGCACATACTCAAACATGAACTGAAACACAGACACATATGCATAATCAAAAGTCAAAAATATTTTAAATAAGTATCTTCTAGATATGACAAGGAAAATACACCAATGAAATTTCAACAATATGATTGCTTAAACCAGACCTGAACAATGACAACATCAGTTGACCTTTCAAAGTAATTGGGGAAATAGCAGGGGGACCTCATCCCAAGATGAAGAATAACAGGCAATTATAAAGTGCTGAGAGAGGGAGAAATAGTCTTCCCCAAAGATGAGTTCCCTTAATTAAAGGTTATCCAATCCTAAGTGTTCAGATATGAAAGAAATATGCGTTCAGGCAATAGTAAACTGAATCTGCAGGATGGATTTATATATATGGTATATAGAGTTTAATTAGAGGGTTTTGGGAGGATAGGAGAGAGAGAGAGAGAGAGAAAGAGAGAGACAGAGACAGAGACAGAGAGACAGAGAGAGAGAGAGAAGATGGAAGAGGAGGGGAGAGAAGAGATGGCTAAGATGAGCTTGCCTCAGCAGGAAGAGAAAGATTGGTAGTTGGTGGAGCTTGTCTCTCTTTTTTTTTAAAAAAAATATGTATTTATTTATTATGTATACAATATTCTGTCTACATGTATGTCTGCAGGCCAGAAGAGGGCCCCAGACCTTATTATAGATGGTTGTGAGGCACCATGTGGTTGCTGGGAATTGAACTCAGGACCTTTGGAAGAGCAGGCAATGCTCCTAACTGCTGAACCATCTCTCCAGCCCCGTGGAGCTTGTCTCTTAAAGGGACAGAGTACTGTCTGGGTTCATCCTGCCAGGTGACAGGGAAGGCCAGCATAATCCTAACATTCTCATCTTTTTCTTATCATAAAAAGGTAGGAAAGTTAAAGGGGATATGAGGTGGGACAGAAATAGGGGTGCCGGGTTCTCAAGGCTGCTTCTTGATGATTCCTGGGTTGGTCAAAATCTTGTGGGACCTGAAAAGGCTGGGATGTTGGCCGTGTCCTGTGGTATCTGGTTGCTTCCCTGCTGTCCAGGCTCTGTGGAACTGTCCAGTGTCTCTTGGAGCTGGCCAGGTGTTGGCAAAGCAGAGGACAAGATTAAGTTTAGGAAGAAAATAATATTTTCTTTAGGTTCTGGTGACTGAGGGGGAGGGTGTCAGGGAAAGGTGGGAAGACTTGGGCTCTTAGGGCCTGGTAATTGAGGGAGGGGTACATCTGACGTATTTAAGGTAAATCCTCCAGGTTGAATCCCTGAAACTTACAAGAGTTCTTTGAGTTTGTGAAAATATAAGTTTTAGACACACACTTTGTATAGACGGCAGTGTATTTATGCCAGACAAATGTTTTTGCACAGTGAAAAGTATCTTTTAGGTAGAAATTGACCAAAGAGAATTCAAAATCTTGATCTTGCAGTATAGTAGTGATAGTACAATGCCAAAGATAGGTTAATGCCTTATCATAATTTTATTAATGTTAAGACTATGAACAGCAGCATAATGAGAGAGAAATATGATAACTTTCATTTGTACACACTTCCTTGTACCCTGAAACATCATTTTTATCCTCAGCTTTTTTTGCTGTTTTTTCTTTGAGACAGGGTTTCTCTGTAGCTTTGGAGCCTCTCCTAGAACTAGCTCTTGTAGACCAGGCTGACCTCAAAATCACAGAGATCCACCTGCCTCTGCCTCCCAAGTGCTTGGATTAAAGGCATGCGCCACCACAGCCCAGCATATCCTCAGACCTTTATACACACCTTAATAACTTGCTTTTGCATACCTTAAAACACCTTCTGACACCAGAAAACTGTTTTAGACCCTGATACCTTGAGCTTTACATGTTTTTTTTTTTAAAAAAAAACCAACCCAAGATCCCGCTCCCTCCTCTCCTCCCATTTCCTCCATACACCCTCCCACCCCACCCCCATCTAATCCTAAGAGAGGGTAAGGCACATTGCCTTGTGGAAGGCCCAAGGTCCTCCCTACTATATCTAGGCTGAGTAAGGTATACATCCAAAGAGAATAGAATCCCAAAAAGCTAGTACATGCAGTAGGGATAAATCTTGGTGTCACTGTCAGTGGCTCCTCAGTCTTCCCCAGCTATGCAAATGCCAACCCCATTCAGAGGAACTAGTTTGGTCCTATTCTTGTTCCTTCCCAGTTTGGCTGGAGTTGGTGAGCTCTCATTAGCTCAGACAAACTGTTTCAGTGGGTGAACCCATCATGGTCTTGACCTCCTTGCTCATATTCTCATTCCTTCCACTCTTCACCTGGACTTTGGGAGCTTAGTCCAGTGTTCCGATGCTGGTCTCTGTCCCTACCTCCATCAGTTGCTGTATGAAGGCTCTATGGTGATATTTAAGATAATCATCATCCTGACTATAGGGTAAGTCAAGATCGGGTTCCCTCTCCTCTATTACCCAGGGTCCTAGGTGTGGTCATCCTTTAGGATTCCTGGGAATTTCTCTAGAGTCAGGTTTCTGCTAACCCTATAAATAGCTCCCTCAATCAAGGTATCTCTCTCCTTTCTCTCATCTCAGTCCTTCCTCCATTTCGACTATCCCATTCCCTCAAGTTCTCTTCTCCCCTCCCCCTCTCCCCTTCTCTTTTCCTGCTACCCTCCCTCTCCCCCAACCCCCATGATCCCAACCCCGCCAGTCAATCCTGTCCGTTTCCAATTTCCAGGTGGATCTATTTATGTTTTTCTTTGGGTTCACCTTATTACTTAGCTTCTCTAGGATCATGAACTATAGGCTCAATGTCCTTTGTTTATAGCTAGTATCACTTATGAGTTAGTACATACCATATCCATCTTTTTGGGTCTGGGCTACCTCACTAAGGATAGTGTTTTCTAGTTCCATCCATTTAGATGCAAAATTCAAGATATCATATATATATTTTTTTACCACTGAGTAGTATTCTAATGTATAAATGTGTCACATTTTCTTCATCCATCATCCATTCTCCAGTTGAGGGGCATCTAGGTTTTTTTTCATGTTCTGGGTATTACAAATAATGCTGCTATAAACATAGTTGAACAAATGCTTTTGGAGTATGATTGAGCATCTTTTGGGTATATGCTCAAGCGTGGTATTGCTGGATACTGAGGTAAGTTAATTCCCAATTTTCTGAGAAACTGCCATACTGATTTTGAAAGTGGTTGCATTCCCACCAGCAAGGGATGAGTGTTCCCCTTACTGCACATCCTCTCCAGCATAAGCTATCATTAGTGTTTGAGCTTTGTATCTTAAAACACCTATTATTTAAACATTGTAAGAAGTTATGCTGAAGCCTGTTTTGTGAGCTTGTCCCTTTTAAATAGGCAAACCTCCCAGCCATCAAACTGCATCAGAGTTCTTGAGAAGGATGAAATTTTACCTGACTTATTGCTTTAAAAATGTCAGAGAACTTACTTGATGGGTTACCTAGACAGCCACTCCCCAGGGTCCTCCATGGTTGTTGAGGGCAGGGGCTTCAGGGTAACATTTGCCTTTTGCTGTCAGTGTGGGGCCTGCTGGGCTTCAGAAGGTTCTGCAGTTTAGAAGTTCGTAGGAAGACCAGCCTACCGTGCCCTGGGCAACCAGACAGTTGATTCCATTGTCTTGTTGTCCACTGTCTGGAGATCTTCAACGGTTTAGATGAAAGGCAGTGGTTAACGCTTTCACTTGATGAAATGAGTTATGGATGGATGTTCTTCTGTGCTCATTTATTTTCTTTGAAGAAAATGGGATTGCTGCCAGGAGCTCACCTGGCTTTCTGTTCCAAAAACCCTGTTAATAATTAAACATTTAAATGCCGTATTCCCCAGATCTCCGAGTATTTGAGGGCTGTCTATAGGGTTTATATGAGTAGACAATCTTTGCCTTTAGTTACTTATCTTAAGTATGCAGGTAGCTAGTTAAGGCTTTACTCTTGTAACTAATTGTATCAGTACCCAGTACCCACCCACAATTAAAGAACTTGATCATGTATAAGATGACTCTTGATCATGTATAAGATGACTCTTAACTTGTATTCCTCAACAGTCTACAGTAGGCTGGCAACTTCCATAAGATTAGGACTTTACCTAACATTCCTGTTGGGTTTAGCCTTACAAATAATGATTTTGAATAGAAGCTCCTTTACTGTCAAAATTAAAGCTCTTAATGAGCTCAGGAAAGAAATCAAGATAACCATTCTGTGGGTATCAAATATATGTTGTTACTGATCTAAATTCTCTAGAAGCTTGGTGTTGAACTTTTGGCAAAGACATAAATACTTCGCTTTTGTTAATCTGAAATAGATCTTTGTAATCCTAAATTTTTATCATTATATAGAATATATTTTAAAAAAGAGTGAATCACAATGCAGTATGCTGTAACAGATTTGACCATATATTTGTCATTTAGAAGTACATACCAATTTAAAATATTTGAGATTTATTGCTTCCTTAATCTAGAAGGAGAGGCAATGAACAGAGCTCATTAGGACTGCTTACAACATATTTTAGGGGCCTGAAGAGATGGCTCAGAGGTTAAGAGCATTTGCTGCTCTTCCAGAGATCCCGAGTTCAATTCCCAGCAACCATGTGGTGTCTCATAACCATCTTTAATGAGATCTGGTGCCCTCTTCTGGTATGCAAGCAGAACATTATAGACATAATAAATAAATCTTAAAATAATTTTTTAATAGTAAGTATATGTACAAATATACACAGTTGAATTCAGGTTGCATACACATATACATACATACAGAGTTAAAGGTAACTTATATTCATACATAACATTAAATCAAAAGTCACATGCGTGCACACACACATATGTTAAACAGGAGTTGAAAGCAGATGCTCTTCTGGGTTCTACCAAAAGCATGCCACTGTGCAAAACATACCAGATGTAACAGAGTCAGTATGAGGAATTTAGAGACAAAAATGTAACTAAAAGGCAAGAGGAGGAAGAGCACCTTCAGTAAATATGGCAACTAGGTTACCTGACCTGCCCTTAGTCAAGATGGCAGTGGTCACCTAAAGTAAAGGTAGTGGTGAGGTCATCTGACCCGGCCTCCTTGCCCTTAGTCAAGATGGTGGTGGTCACATGGCGCAAGTCTCAGCGAAGCCACATGATTTTTAGAGCAGCCCAGCAAATTTTAAACAGATCCAAATAACAAGAGAGACATACAGGACATGTAGAACATACATTTAAAACAGAATCACATCTGTGTGTCCTCACCATTCACACATTCTTTCATACATGAAGTAGACAGAAAAATTCCCCAGCACTGCTAGCCCCACAGTAGGGTGGGAAGAGGGACCATCAGAGACAGGGCTCCCTGAACAGTGGGGATAGGACAGGTAGAAGAGAGATAGATCCGCCCCAGATTTGGTTTCACTACGGTGGAAGGCGGCACCCTGCCAGTGGGACAGAGTTTAGCAGGGCTGGATTACACACTGGGAATGAAAGGCAGACAGACAAACAGAAGGGCCAAAGATCAGAGGCCTCACTTTCAACTATGGATCACGGGCAGAAGTTATGAGGATGGGAGTTTCCATGAGTGAGGAATGGATCATCCTTTAGACTCCAGCGTCCCAGAAACTGAGAAGGGAAGACCAGACATGAACGACACGGGCTGCCCTTGCAGTCTGTCAAGCATAAAGGCAGGGGCCGGGGACTCTGAGTCCCTGGGATTGTAGGTGCCCAGTACTGAGTCTTTTGGAGCAAAGCCAGAAGGCGAGGACCCCTCAGGTCAAATAAATCCTTACTCATGAAAGCAGTGAGCCTGAACCTGAACTAAAGTGAGCTCCTGGTTTCTTCCCTGCCACAAGGGAAGAATGCAAGACTAGGAGCATGGCCAGGGACACTGCCATTTGCTGCACTCTGTGAAATGGAGACCAGTCAAGCTGCTCACTCAGACCCACATTCACAGACAGGAGAGGGGTCCTGTCTGTCACATGATGAATAAACCCCATAGAAGAAAACTTTTCCAACCTATAGGGACATGCCTGTGAACGTAGAAGTTTACAGAACACCAAATAGACTGGACCAGAAAAAAATTTTCCCTTGTCACATAGTAAAAAAAAGCACTAAAGATAAAGAATAAAGAAAGAATATTGAGAGTTGCAAAGGAAAAAGGACAAGTAACACATAAAGGCAGACCTATCAGAATTACACCTGAATTCTTAACGGAAACAATGAAAGTCGGAAGGTCCAGAATAGATGTTCTGCAGGCACTAAGAGACCACGGATGCCAGTCCAGACTACTATACCCAGCAAAGCTTTCAATCACCATAGAAGGAGAAAACAAGATATTCCATGACAAAACCAGATTTTAAAAAAAAATTTATACACAAATCCAGCCCTATCAAAAGTTCTAGAAGTAAAATTCCAACCCAAGGAAATTAGCTACACCCACAAACCATAGGCAATAGATAATCCCACAACAGCAAAACCCAAATAAGGGAAACGCACACAAAATACCACCACCAACACAAAACCAGAAAATAACAGGAACTGACAATCATTGATCATTACTATCTCTTAATATCAACGGTCCCGATTCGACTATAAAAAGACACAGGCTAACTGAAATATGAAAAGAGCATTCATTCTTCTGCTGCATACAAAAAATACATCTCAACTTCAAAGACAGACATTTCCTCAGAATAAAGGGTTGGGAAAAGATTTTTCAATCGAATGGACCTAAGGAACAAGATGGAGTAGCTATCCTAATAGCTAACAAAATAGATTTCAAATTAAAATTTATCAAAAGAGATGAAGAAGGACATTTCATATTCATCATAGGAAAAATCCATCAAGACAAAATCTCAATTTTTAACTTCTATGCCCCCAAAACAAGAGCACCCTCATTTTTAAAAGAAAAATTACTAACGCTTAAATCTACATGAATTTAACAGATATCTATAGAACATTACACACAAACACAAAAGAATATACCTTCTTCTCAGCACCTCAAGTGATGTGACAGACTTTATTGACTTCCCATGAGAGGTCTCACCCTCTGGGATGACTGGGTAGGAGGTGGGGTGGGGGGATGGTGGGGGAGTGAGAGGAGGGGAGGGAGAAGGAACTGGGATTGGTATGTAAAATAAAAGATATTGTTTTTATTAAAAGAATATAAATAGGAAAAATATTGAGTACTATAGATTTTGGATCTGGTAATTTTTGGTTTGTGTTTTTATTTATTTATAAGGTTTTATTTTAATAATGTTTCTGGGTGGGAAAGTGGGTGGATCTGGATGGAGATTGAGGGAGCCAACCATTCTCAGAATACACTGTATGAAAAAATAATATTTTCAATTAATTTTTTTGAAAGGAAAGAAGTAAAGAAAAGAAGCCACTCAATTTGTATAGACCGGCTCAGAGTGTTTTGGTGACCTGAGGCTGCATGTCGTTCAGAATTGGTACCCATACAGCCCAACATAAAATCATAAGCTTCCTGAGAACATTATGAGATGTGTGTGTGTGTGTGTGTGTGTGTGTGTGTGTGTGTGATTGTTTTAGTAACTATACTGTGACTCTTGAGCACGAAGTTTGTAGATGACAACGTGTTCCAATATCGTGTAAAGTGAACACATGTGTGCTCTTGTTATTGACACACATGCATGGATTTAGTTTGATGGTAGAATGAGGCTTCAGCTGTTTCATCTTGCAACTGCAAATGGTCAAATTGACACTATAAAATTTGCATGTGTTTCTAGTGACGTAGTGAAATGCAGAAATTATCAATGATATTTTATTCTACTGTTGCAGATAATGGGTGTTTAATGCTATTTGGAAAACCAGCAAGCATTCTTCTTCATCATTAAGAGCACACACATCTCTGCCATGCCTCTCACCCATCACCCAGCCACCATTCTTACACTCAGCTGCCACTTTGCATTGCATCTGCAACTGATATGTTGCCATATCAAACCTTGCTTTCTATTTTCTTGTCAATTTTCATAATAAAAGTAAAAATTAGTTCCTTATCTATTATTATATATAATCACAGCATGACCTCTATAACATCATATAAGAAAACAGAACTCAAAATAGAGAGAAGCTGGCAATGGTGGCATACACCTTCAATCCCAATACTGAAGAACAGAGACAGGAGGATATCTTATTTCAAGCCCAGCATGGTCTACACAGCCAATTCCAGGACAGCTGGGACTACACAAATATCCTGTCTCAACAACAACAAAAAATGAGAAGGAAACTTGAGAGGAACCCATAAAATTAAGAGAAGACAGTGCAATCACCGCACTAGACTCATGTTTAATGATATGGTCTTGCAGAGGTCATCAAGAAAATTTATGCACAAAGAAGAAGGTTTCAGTGGGGAAAGCAGGGGAATAAGACAGGACAATTGTGGGTAAAAATAACCAAAGTACATCGATTACATCTATGAAGTTGCCAAAGAAGAAAAAGTGCTTTTAAAAGGAAATCTAGTGCAAAAACATTAACTCATCATCAGGACAGAATTTCAAAAGAGACAAGGGATAGAATCATCTCCAAATGCCAGGAATTCCTAAAAAGTGTTCATGCTAATTCTGGTGACATCATTTACATTTCATAAGTAAGATGGTCAAACTAAGGATATCACCAAAACATTGTCAAGCTACTTCCTGTGTCGTCAAAAATATTTGTGCCAGAGCTTGAAAATGACAACTGACTGATGGGGGAAGCTTTTAGTCAGTTTGACTGCTCACTTCATCTTTAAGGGATAGCCAGCCTGTCAGCGCTGGATTTCAAACCATAAGTGCTCCAGGTGGAGGTGGAATTATGGAAAGCTCAAACTAAGGCAAATAACTCTCTGCATTTCAACACAGCAGAATGCAGTTTTGTGACAGTAATGTAGCCTTGCTATTACACTGGGCAAGAGAATTGAAAACATATCTCAAGATTTCCCAAAATAATGTCACTATTTTGATATATTCCCAAGTTCATTTTACTCAACATGTTTGTTACCTGCTGATTTTCAAATGGAATGCCTAGAATGGCAATCTTCTATTCAACCTAAGAATATTTTTGCTCGTGTCTCTTCACATTCTTTCCAGGGCATTTATAGGTCCTTCTCAGAGACCAGCGCTCACACTTCACAACCACACTTTGTATTCACACTGGCACTTTCCCCCAGCACCTACATGTGTGAGCTACTACTTTTAAGAACTGAGTACACAGGATTGGAGAAATGCCTGTAAGTCTTAACAGAACACACTTCTCTTGCAGAGGACCTAAGTTCAATTCTGAGCACCCATGTTGAATGTCTCATAACTGCCTGTAACCTCAGCTCCTCTGGCCTCCAAGGGCACCTGTACTCACATGCACATGCCCAAATCCAAGCAGAGACACAAATGTAGACACATACACATAATCAAGGGGTAAAAGTCTTTTAGATAAATGTTTCTAGATATGACAAGGGACCTACACCCGTGAAATCACATCAATATTACTGCTTCAACAAGAACTGAACAATGACAGCACCAGTTGACCTTCTACAGTATTTGGGGAAAAACCAAGGACCCCATTCCAAGATGAAGAGCAACAGGCAATTATAAAGTGCTGAGAGAGGGAGAAGCAGTCTTCCCCAAAGATGACTTCCCTTAATAGTTTTCTAATCCCAAGTGGTCAAACCTAAAAAAACTATGCGTCAAGCAATAATAAACCAACCCTGTAGGCTGAATTTATATTTTTATCCCCTTGTTTGTGTGAGAGAAAGAGAGAGAGAGAGAGTGAGAGAGAATGATAATGACAGAAAAGAGGATGGAGAAACCTGGGAGGATTTAGAGGGATAATAGAGGGGATGTTATAATTCAATTTTAATTTTCTTTTAATTTAAAATGTTAAACACAGTAGTCATAAAATTAGAACTAAAATATCTCAGTCCCACCTTAAAAATTCACCTGAATTCAGAGCTATGCCCATCAAGCTGGGGAGTGAAGCATTTCTTGCTCAAAAGCAATGTCAAATATCCCACAAAATTCACGTTGTCCTCCTTTGCCTTTATGATAAAAGCATACCAAAATAAATTATACTATTTATATGTGTTCAATTTCTTTATTAGATATTACAAACATGGAACCTGCTCCATAGTTTTGAAAGGTTCTGTATAAATGGGCACCATATAATTAGGATTATTTTATTCTCTAGAATTTTGTCGCTTACCTGTATGTGCAGATATTGTGTCACTTATATATGGTCCCTTTCCAAGGGGAAACATCTTCGTTCATTGCAACTTGTGTTAGTAATGTGTAGTTCAAAACAATTACCCCTTCACTATGGCTCAGAAAACCCAAAAGTCTACATACCCAAAGACCAGATCATTAATTTTGATCCAATTATATCAGGACTGCAGTTCACAACTAGGACAAGAAAACTTCTCTTGGTCATAAAGTGGGAAAGAAGGAAATTCAAAAATAAAACACATGCACACACACGCACCACACACACGCATGCACACACACACATGCACACGCACGCACACACGCACACACAGGCATGCATGCACATACATGCACAACTGTTCCTAGGGCAAGGCTAGTCTGTCTTACCCCACAGAGTTGATCTCACACAGCTCTAACCACCTGTTCTCTAAGGTCAGATCCTCAGCTCACTCCAGTCTATATCAGCCTTTTCAAGGGCTGCATCCCTGTCGGTCTCACTTCTGGATCTAGTCCACTAAATAATCACTCAAGATCTTACCAAGACCCCTTTGCTCGACAGAAAATCCTAGGCGCTGTTTCAGAAAACACCACTGCAGTCCTCAGCAGGGAAGCCAGGGCTCATTTAATCTTCCTGACTTTTAAATTCAATCCTGAAGCTCTTGCTTTGAGATAAATGCCAATAAACAATAAACGGGTAACAAGTAACAGATACATGTCAATGTGACTCATTATATTTAACTGTGCATGACAGCAAGATGTGATCAATGACCACAGGGTAAATACTTGCTTTTGAGATTTCTCGGTGGCATCCTAGCAGTTTAGGAAAGTCAGAGTGAGCAAAGATTAATTCATCAGACTGTTCCAACAGATGGTTTCATAGTATGATCAGAACTCGCCGAGGTTAATAAGAAGATGTACTGAAATTCTTCCTCACCAAGTATGGCTCTGCATAATTCTCACTAAATACTGTATAACTTTATCTGTGTATTTGTAGTTCTATAACTGTTTCATGATAAACTGGTTATCTGTATTATTTAAAATGTAAAGAAAGAAACCAAAAAAAAACGAAAATTGATCTTATCAGAGTGCAAAAGGGTGTAAGAGGTAAGAAAGGCCACACTTTTGTCTCAGTGCAGGCACAGTGGATTTCCTGGGGTCTCAGGCCCTCCTCAACCACAACCTTAGCACCCTCTTTTCCAGGTCTTTATCCAGGATTAGCTCAGAGGATGTCAATGTGGTGACCATGTCGTTTTTACCCAAACCAGGTAACTGCCTTAGCTAATAAAGCCAATCAGAGCAGAGGTATACAGGTTTAAAAGGCCTGTGAGGTCACGGAGCGCTCACTTCCTTCATCCTTCAAGGGCTGTGTCCACTCTGTCCTCCTCCAACCCAAGAGCCTTCCTGGGAAGATGGCAGCAGTCCTGATTCTCCTGACCTTTCTTCTGCCACTTGGAGCTGGTGCAGGTGAGTGAACACCCCTGTTCCAGGGCTCCATCCCATAATACCTCTGTGGAGTCTCTGCCCAGCTCTAGTCAGGAACTTTCTGCACTGAACCAGGAGGTTTCTGAACCTCAGCTCCCAGATCAGCCCAGACCTGTTAGCCTGTCACTGACTAGATCCTCAATAAAGTCTGAAGAAGGGAGGTGTCCTCAGAGGACATGGTGGGCACTAGCTTCTCCCTGCTCTTTGTGTCACTTAGAGAGAGGATCATACATAGATAGAGATGTTAAGAGAATGAAAACCTCCAAAAAGCACATCATTAACTTCATTTAATCCCAGATCAATGGCCCCTTTAATGACCTGCCTGCAATGGAGTAAGGTCACCAGCTCAAGAATATTATCATTATTTAGCAACCTCTCCACTCAATTTCTGAAGAAAGAGACCCAGGGCAACAAATGCCAGCATTACACCCTCCACTAAATTTGCAGGTTTGGTTGGCTTCTCCACTTCTTTCTGCATGTCCCTAGCTGTTCCTGTCTTTGTCAGCACACAACTCCAATGGCCCCAGGGCCCTGAATCCCATGAGTTCTGAACTACTAGCCCTGCAACTACCTAGAAGTCATTCATTCATTCATGCAGCCAAAAGCATTTATTGAGAACCCAAGATGTGCTGGGCACCAGAATAGAGTTTTAAAAAAAAATATCCACCGGATAGGGGTTGGGTAAAAGGTGAAAACATTATACCAATCAAGACAACAGAGAATTGGAGAGATGCAGTAAGAAAGAAAAGATCAAGGCAATTTACCTCAGTGTAGCCTCGTGTATTTAGAGCTTGTCCTTCCATGCATTTGTAAAGCAGGGCCTGGAGGAGTGCTACCCACCCCTTTTCATAGCAGGGCCCTGAGGCTTAGAATTCAGCAGAGATTATTCTATGTGTAAGGAATTCCATCTACAACATCTTGGAGAACTGCAGATCCCATTGCCTTCACCCTCCAGACCTCATCTGTTTCTCGCAGACACCCCATATTCTGTCTTTTCTTTCAGAGGAGATCATCGGGGGCCATGAGGTGAAGCCCCACTCCTATCCCTACATGGCATTTGTTGAATTTGTGAATATTGATGGGAATAAGAGTCGCTGTGGAGGCTTCCTGGTAAAAGACAACTTTGTGCTGACAGCTGCTCACTGCAGGGGAAGGTGAGGAGAAGTACCTGACCCATGCTTTCTGAGATCCTGAAAGGAGTTTAAATGCTTTAATTGTGATTCCTTCTTTGAGAGCTCACTGGAGGGCAGGACTGTGACAATGGAAGTTGACCACAGTGAAACTTTGAGGACAAAGGGTGAGAGGTCAGAGGCAGCAGCGCAGTTGAGATGAAAGCAACTACACTGGTCAGACTACAGCAGTGGTTGAGGTTGAATGTGCACATTAAGAGTCAATGAAAACTTTGGAGTATTGCTGAGAAGTAAGAGGGAGCCTCCAGGAGTCTAGTGTCCTTAAGAAGACAAAAGCAGTAGTTCACACCCTGAGGCCCTTCTGTCTCCTCAGTCCCCTCAGTTAGAGCCCCACCCTGCCTACCCAGCCTCTTACAGCTCCTGAACTGTGTCCTCTCTCACTCCACATCTCCCATCTGTACTCTGCTCTCTACAGCTCAATGAAAGTCACTCTCGGAGCCCACAACGTAACAATCAAAGAGAAGACCCAGCAGATCATCCCTGTGGCAAAAGCCATCCCACATCCAGACTACAATCTTATGGATAACTCCAATGACATCATGCATGCCCTTGAAGGTGAGAAGAGAACCCCATCCTGTCCATTGGTTGCTACACCTGCTCTCACCGCGTTCCTTTCATCTCTTCCATCCTGGTGTCTCAGCCCAGCAGTCAATGAGCTGCACTCTTTCTTCTTCCCACAGCTGGAGAGGAAGGCCAAGAGGACCAAAGCTGTGAAGCCCCTCAACCTTCCCAGGCGCAAGGTCTGTGTGAAGGACAGACCTGGACTGTGACAGGTCAAACACACTTCAAGAGGTAGAGCTGACCGTCCAGAAGGATCAGGTGTGTGATTCCGGCTTCCCACGTCGTTACAACAAAGCCATTGAGATCTGTGTGGGGGATCCAAAGATCAAGCGAGCTTCCTTTAAGGTAAATTGTATTGTCCTTCTCTTGGGGCTCCATGGGAGGGGAAAAGCAATCTAGGACCTAGAGACCAAGAATTAGGGACTCCTTTTCTCACTGACTGTGATATTTCTCACTGGAAACAGCAGGAAGCAGTAACTAGCTAGGGCATCAGAGATGACAAGCAACCACTGTGAAGTCAGCTTGTTGCAAGGTTTTACATGGATTTAGTCCACCACATTAGTGCCAATTGTTGCAAGGAGGGGGCTGTTTGTTTGTTCCAGCTGCCCAGAACCAAAATAATCACACAGAAACTGGATTAATTAAATCACTGCTTGGCCTATTAGCTCTAACCTCTTATTGGTCAACTCTTATATCTTAATTTAACCCATTTTTATTAATCTGTATATAGCCATGTGGCAGTGGCTTACTGGCAAAGTTTTGGCATGTCTGACCCTGGCTGCGGTCCCATGGCATCTCTCTGACTCTGCCTTCTTTCTCCCAGGATTTACTTCAGTCTTCCCTGCCTACCTAAGTTCTGCTCTATCAACAGGCCAAGGCAGTTTTTTTTTAAATTCATTAATGGTAATGACAGCACACAGAGGGGACTCCCACATCAGTTAGTATAAAGCAGGATTTGCACTGTCCTCCTGTCACTGAGGCCCAGGCTTTAGAAAGCTGTGCTCCCTGTGTGTTTCGTTACCATGTGGGGGGTCTCCTCAGAGCAGGCACCCACTTTTGTCAATTGTCTTGTCCTCCATGCTCACATGAGGCTCAACCATCTGTCCACAATTCTAAACAACAGCTTTGACCTGAGGGTTCAACACACTTCCATAGAAAATGGATCATAGACTTGGAGTCTGGACTCAGGAGGGAGGTGAAGCAGTAACCCTTTTCTAAATTGGAGTGGGAAGCCCAGGGTTCCCAGGTCTGCCCTCTGATCTCCCTCACACAGAGCACACAAGTCATGCTTTATGGTGGAAGGGTGGGCTAGTGTGATATCAGCTCAGCCCCTGTGGCCCCTCTCTATTGACAGGGGCATTCCAGAGGGCCTCTCCTGTGTAACAAAGCGGTTGCAGGCATCGTCTCCTTTGGGTATAAAAATGGTTCAACTCCAAGAGTCTTCACCAAAGTGTCAAGTTTCCTATCCTGGATAAAGAAAAAGATGAAACACAGCTAATTACAGAGCAAACCAGGCCCCTCCAGCTGAGTCCAGGATTGTCCTAGGATAGAAGCCAGCATCTCAATAAAGGTCTCTTTGCAGAATCAGAAGACTGGTTTCATATCACAGGGACCAACTCTGTGCTAGGCAAGCCAATGGCACACTTCTATTTACTGCTCATTCCTCAACCATGTACACACCTTGCCCAAAGCTCAGGCAAGGCCATTGACCAGCTCCTTTTATCTTGTTCCTCTGTGCAGTGCCTGGCCTTCTGACAGGCCCAAAGCTGAGCTTGGGTTTCTCTTGTCTTGGGGCTCAGGGTGAATATTTTTCCTCTTCTGTGTCATATGGAAGAAAGGTGAGAGCAAGTACTATTGTTCCTGGAGACGGGGGAGACAGAGCTGAGGCCAGTGTAAATGGACCTTCCTGGGCAGAGTATTATTGCTCCACAGCTTAACCATTAAGGTGATAGCAATTTCAGTATCCCCACTTTCTCATGTATCCTCCTCTGAAGCAGGGCCAAGTTCCTCCAGCTTCTAAGCTCCACCCCCTCCTCTTTTATGCCTGCTCTGAGACTCTATCAACTTCTACGCTTAGTAGTCCATGCTAATCTTTACATGTCCCCACCTCTTATACCCCTACCTAGGACACCCAAATCCACATGTGGTTCCTTTCATTAGGGCCTCAGACCTGCGGTGCCAGTCTAAATCATGACCTGGCTTGTAACACGAGGGCCGGCTTGTTGGGGTATCTGTTCCCGCCCAGTACCCCACAGCCGGCAAGTCCCAGAGAAAATCAATCACACAGAGATCTCTTTAAGTTATAAAGCTGATTGGCCCATTCGGTCAGGCTTCTTGTTAACTCTTTTAACTTATATTAACCCATTATTATTATCTATGGTAGCCATATGGCTTGGTACCTTTTTCAGCTGGGCAAGCTACATGCTGCCTCTTCGGTGGTCTGCACAGGAGTGGCGGAGGGAGTTTCCTGCTTCCCAGAATACTCCCAGTCTCTTTGCTCCATCCCTACTTCCTGTCTGGCTTTCCCGCCTATACTGCCTGCCCGGCCAATCAGCGTTTTATTAAAATATGATTGACAGAATACAGACAATTCGCCCACACCACTGGCAGGGAGGGACTGACAAAGGTCCAGACTAGAAGTGGCACCACAGAGGACCATTGAGACCAGGGCTCTCAGTGTCTGTCTCCAAACCCTGCACTCCACCTCCCACATGCTTAGACCTAGGGAAGCTCCTCACAGTCAGCTCACTCACACCCCCAACCTCCTTATGTGCTGAGCATCCATAGCAGCGGGGTCTGTCAGCAACATGAGCTCCTCTGAGCTTGTTCATCTCAATCATTGCTGGCTTCTAGGCTATGGTGCCCTGCTTGTCATTTGGTCACTGTCAGTCTTTGACATCCCCAAGGCAAAAGAACTAAAAGTCTCTACTTTTCCATCAGCCAACACTAGAGTGTACGAGGTTTGCAAAAGGCCTTAGGCAATTAGCTTCTATGGGAAATTATTCAGAAAATCGGCATTCCACCCAGGAGTGGGTAGTAGGTAGAGAATAACACAACTAAGACAGCCTCGTTGTGTTTATTTTAAAGATGGAAGAAACAGAGTCAGTATGCTGATTTCAATCCTAAGAGATGCACATGTCCAGAAGCATAATTCAGATACAGAATTAAATGTGAGTCAGGAGGCTGTGAAATAAACAAAATGAAATAAATGGTGTGGGGAAGAACCTGTGATATTTCAACATTCTTGGTTACGGCTGTATCCATAGTTCCCCAGACTACCTGGGATTCTCTTACGAAGTTCTGGGCATGAGACTGTAGCCAGAATGTGTGTGTGTGTGTGTGTGTGTGTGTGTGTGTGTGTGTTTATATAAAAGTATCCCTACATTGGACGCACACTGCTAAAAAAAAAATCATGCTGCCAGGGATTTTTGCACATGCATTAATCCAGCACTTGGGGGGCAGAGGCAGGCAGATCTCTGACTCCAAGGCCAGACAAGGTTGTAGAGAGAGAGACTCTCAAAGTAAACTAATAAAAAATTTTTAAATTAACTTAAATAAAAAGAAAACTCCAAGCAGCCTTGGTTCAGGGTCCTGTCCTGTCAGGCACTTAACAGATAACATGACTGGCAGCTAAGCTTAGTGGTTCCCTGTCCCACACAGACAGCGTGTCACGTTCTTCTGGGATTGGAAGCAAAATCTTGCTTTGGATCAGGAAACTTTCAAGGACAAGGTTTTATATAGAAAGAGACATAGGTGGCACACAGTTTCTGATAGAGAGCTGGAAAACAAACCCTGCCCTGGAGACAGACTAAGGAGCCAGCTCCTTTAGAGACAACAAAAACAAAGAAGAGTGCAGAATCAAAGAAACGTGTGTTTGAAAACATATGGTCATATATGCATTCAGTTTAGAAGTCATATTTATTTAAAGAGATGGTTCTAAGGCTTCAAAAAACTCTGAAAATCATTATTGTGTATCCATTAGAGAGGATATAAAATAATTTTCTATGAATAGGAAGTAACTGACCCGACAAACAGTATGAACCATGTTGGGGTGAGGCTGAACTTAGCCTGGGAATCCCTGAAGAATCGACCTCAATGTCATCTATTTTCCAATCAGTAATGTGGTGTCATCCCACAAACAGATGAGCCCATTTTCTGACTCTCCCTGGAGAGAACCGCCTGGGCTCCTCACACAGATGCATAGTGAAGGAGTTCAAAGCCACCTTGCTTTGCTCCCTTGAGCACATATTGGAGTAGATTCAGGCAGTAAAGGCCTAAACCCAGAGTGCCTCAGATTCCTCTGCTCCTTGGATGTTTCTCTCAGCCCCGACCATTTGTACAGGGCTCACTCTGCTCCCCTAACATCTGTAGCGATGTTCTGTACCTGGAAGAGGAAATGCTTCAACTCATCAAGAGCCACTTCGCTGTTCTTCCAGGCTATTGCAGTCCAGAAAACTTTAAGACATCCTTTAAGAGCAGATACTAGAACACAAGTTCTCCTGGTTCATGATTGGGAATACATGCTTGTATACCTCCATTGTCCTGTCCAGCGCCATACATCTCCCAGCCCCATTTTCTGTGGACTTAGAGAATGTAGTTTCTGTTCTGTATTTATTTGATTTCCATGCCACGTTTTTATGGTGTTTTCAGTGAGGATGTCCTCTCCTAGGTTAATGTATTTGAACACCTGGTTCCGATTTGATGATGCTATTTGGGGATGTTAGGTAATATGGTCTTGATGGAGCAAGTCCATTGGTGGGGCAGGCCTTGACTCACACCATTACCAATTCTCTCTCTCTCTCTCTCTCTCTCTCTCTCTCTCTCTCTCTCTCTCTGCTATGCCTTCCTGTGTGTGTGTTTGTAACTATAGTGTACGACTTTTGAGTATGAAGTTTGTAGATGACATCATTTTCCAATGTGGTACAAAAAATATATGTGTGCTCTTGCTATTATTAAACATGCCTGACTTCAGTGATGCTTTCAGTGTTTTATGTTCCAACTGCAGACAGTCAAACTGGCACCATTATAGTTTCATGCATTCCTGGTGACTTAATGAAACATAGAGCTTATCCATGATATTTTAATTTACATTACAGATAATGGATGTCTAATGATATTTGAAAAACAAGCAAGCATTCTTTTTGGATCCCTAAGACACACACACCTCAGCTTTGCCTCACACACCACCACCAGCCACCATTCTTACACTAGCTGTCACTTTCAGCTGCATCCACAGTTGAGACGTGGAGATACCCAAGCCTTGCTTCCTATTTTCTTTTCAATATTTGTTATAAAAACATAGTTCCTTATCTATTATTATTTTTAATTTCAGCATGACTTCTTTACCATGATAGAATATAATACAACTCAAAAAAAACAGAGATGATTTCTCAGTTAAAAGTGGGTAGACACGTTCTTCCTCCTTCTGCTCCTCATTTGGACCATGGGGGGCTCAGTCCGGTGCTCCAATGTGGGTTTCCGTCTGTATCACCATCCATCGTCGGATGAAGGATCTATGGTGATAGGCAAAATCTTCATCAGTATGGTTATAGGCCAAGGCCGGTTCAGGCACCCTCTCCTCTGTCCAGAGATGGTCCAAATGAGGAGCAAAAGGAGGAAGAACATAAAAAAAAAAACTCAGGAGCGCGAGGGGTGTGATCACCCACTGATACAAGAGGACTGGTCTAATGAGAGTTCACCAAGGCCAGTTGAACTGGGACTGAACGAGCACGTGATCCAACCAGATTTTCTGAATGTGGCCGGATTCTCTGAATGTGGCTGGCCCGGAGCCTTTCTGAAAAGCCATTGACAATGACACTGGGACTTGTTTCCTCTGCATATACTGGATTTTGGGATCCAGTCTGTTTGGATACTCACCTTCCTGGACCTGGAGGGAGTGCGGAGGAACTTGAACTTACCACAGGGCCGGTAACCCTGACTGGTCTTAGGGATGGAGAGGGAGGAGGACAGGGAGTGGGGGGAGTGGGAGGGTGTTGGGAGGAGGGGCGGAATTGGAAACTTTTATAAATTAATAAACTTTGAAAAAAAAAGTGGGTAGACACTTACTTTTTTTCAGGTAATTACAAGGCTATGTTCAGCCTTTGGGGATTTGCAAGTGTTCACAAAGCTGGTAACAGAAAAAGTACTATATTCAAATCATGCTACCTAACATAGCAGCTGTTGAGGATGGCGACATTGAACAGAGCAATGGAACTGAAAAGGACGTTTTCTCAATAACAAAAGCACTTATGTTTCAATTCAGGGTGCTAAGGGTGTGGCTCAGTGGGTAAGAGCACTAGCTAAACAGGAAGGAGAATCTGAGTTCAGATCCCAGAACCCACATAACAGATGCTGAGTGGGGTTGATGGGCCTGTATCCTCAGTGCGGAGACAGGAAGACTGCTGATGCTTGCTGCTATCAGCCTCAATAAAACAGTCTGTTCAGGTTCAGGGAAGGACTCCATGTCAAAGGAGTGAGACAGAAAACAGTAGAGGAACCTGACAACTTCCTCTGCACTTATACAGGCATGGGGACACTTATACTGACATACAAGTGTATACACAAACACCACACATTAAAAAAGATAGTTACACCTGATCTAGTTATGTTTTGTTACTGTAACACTGTAACAAAGAGAATTCTTGGCCAGGAAAGGATTGATTTGGCTCACACGTCCCACCTGCACTCCATCACTGATGGAAGTCAGGGCAGGAACTCAAGCAGGAGCAGAGGCAGGAACCTCAGAGGAAAGCTGCCTATTGGATAAGCTTGCTTTCTTTTCTAACCCAGGACCACGTGCCCATGGATGGCACTACCCACAGTAGGCCAGACCCAACTCAATCCAAACAAGAAAGTACCCCCACAAACATACCCATAGCTAATCTAATGGGCACAATCTTGAACTGAGTTCTTCTCTTCCCAGGTGTTTCTAGTTTGTGTTGAGTTGACAAAAAGTAGCCAGCACAGCCAGTTAGATAGGCTCTGTGGTAAAAAACCAGACATGTGGTTATGTGGTTTTTAAAAGAACAAACAATACAATCCTTGATGACCAATTGTCGATAGTAAGTCTCCTGAGTGCTGTACAAATAATGTTTCAGATGTGACACAGTCTAAGTAGTTAGGAATATTTATTTCTTTTTTTAAATTAATTTATTTTTTATTGAAAATTTCCACCTCCTCACCTCCTCCCACTTCCCTCCCCTTCCTCACTCCCCTTCCCCCTCCCTCTCCAGTCCAAGGAGCAGTCAAGGTTCCCTACCCTATGGGAAATTCAAGGTCCTCCCTGCTCCCCACAGGTCCAGAAAGGTGAGAATCCAAACAGGCTAGGTTCCCACAAAGTCCGTCCATGCAGTAGAAACAAAACTCAGCTCCATTGTCCTTGGATTCTTTGTCAGCCTCCACTATCAGCCACATTCAGAGAGTGCGGTTTGATCACATGCTCCATCAGTTCCAGTCCAACTGACCTTGATGATCTCCCATTAGATCAGTCCCGCTGTCTCAGTAAGTGGACGCACCCTTTGCAGTCCTGACTTCCTTGCTAATGTTTTCCCTCCTTCTGCTCTTCATATGGACCTTGAGATCTCAGTCCATTGCTCCAATGTGGGTCTCTGTCTCTATCTCCATCCATCGTCAGATGAAGGTTCTATGGTGATATGCAAGATATTCATCAGTGTGGCTATAGGATAAGGCCAGTTCAGGCACCCACTCCTCTGCTGCCCAAGGAACAAGCTGGGGACATCCCCTTGGACACCTGTGAACCCCGTTAGAGTCAAGTCTCTTGGCAACTCTAAAATGGCTCCCTTAATTAAAATATCTACTTCCCTGCTCCCTCATCCACCCCTCTTCCATCTCAACCATCACATTCCCCCAAAACCCATCCTACCCTTCTCCCTTCTCTCTCCCCATCTCCCCTTATCCCCATCCCACCCCCAGCCCCGTGCTCCTGACCCCTGTCCCGCAATCTTGTCCACTTCCAATATCCAGGAGGATAACTATATGTTATTCTTTGGTTCACCGTCTTATTTAGCTTCTCTAGAATCACGAATTATGGGCTCAGTGTCCTTTATTAATGGCTAGAATCCACTTATGAGTGAGTACATACCATTTTCATCTTTTTGGGTCTTGGTTACCTCACTCAGTAAAGCGTTTTCTATTTCCATCCATTTGCATGCAAAATTCAAGATGTCATTGTTTTTTACCGCTGAGTAGAACTCGGAAGTGTATATGTTCCACACCTTCTTTATCCATTTTTCTATTGAGGGGCACCTAGGTTGTTTTCAGGTTCTGGCTATTACAAATAGTGCAGCTATGAACATAGTTGAACAAATGCTTTTGTAGCATAATTGCACATCTCTTGGGTATGTTTCTAAGAGTGGAATTACTGGGTCCTGAGGGAAGTTGACTCCCAGTTTCCTGAGAAGTTGCCACACTGATTTTCCAAAGTGGTTGCACAAGTTTGCATTCCCACCAACAATGCATGAGTGTTCCCCTTACTCCACATCCTCTCCAGCATAGGCTATCATTGGTGGTTTTGATTTTAACTATTCTGACAGGTGTAAGATGGTATCTCAGAGTTGTTTTGATTTGCATTTCCATGATCGCTAAGGAGGTTGAGCATGACCTTAAGTGTCTTTTGGTCATTTGAACTTCTGTGGAAAATTCCCTGTTCAGTTCAGTACCCCATTTTTAATTGGGTTAATTAGAGTTTTAATGTCTAGTTTCTTGAGTTTTTTAAATATATTTTTGAGATGAGACCTTTGTCTGTTGCAGGGTTGGTGAAGATCTTCTCCCAATCAGGAGGATGCCTTTTTGTCTTAATGACAGTGTCCTTTGCCCTACAGAAGCTTTTCAGTTTCAGGAGGTCCCATTTATTCATTGTTGATCTTATTGTCTGTGCTACTGGGGTTCTACGTAGGAAGTGGTTTCCTATGCCCATGTGTTTTAGACTACTTCCACTTTCTCTTCTATCAGATTCAGTGTGGTCAGATTAATATTGAGGTCTTTAATCCATTTGGACTTGAGTTTTATGAATGGTGATAGATATGGATCTATTTTCATTCTTCTATAGGTTGACATCCAGTTATGCCAGTACCATTTGTTAAAGATGCTTCTTTTCTTCCATTGTATAATTTTAGTTTCTTTGTCGAAAATCAGGTGTTCATAGGTTTGTTGATTAATATCAGGGTCTTTGATTCAATTCCATTGGTCAACATCTCTGTTTTTGTGCCAATACCAAGCTGTTTTCATTACTGTAGCTCTGTAATAGAGTTTGAAGTCAGGGATGGTAATGCCTCTGGAGGTACTTTTATTGTATAGGATTGTTTTTGCTATCCTGACTTTTTTGTTTTTCCATATAAAGTTAATTATTGTTCACTCAATGTCTGTGAAGAATTTTGTTGGGATTTTGATGGGGATTGCATTGAATGTATAGATTGCTTTTGGTAGAATTGCCATTTTTACTATCTTGATCCTCCCAATCCAAGAGCATGGAAGATGTGTCAGGATACAAGATCAACTCCAAAAAAATCAGTTGCCATCCTATACACAAAGAACAAAGAAGCAGAGAGGGAAATCAGACAAACATCACCTTTCACGATAGCCACAAGTAGCATAAAGTATCTTGGGGTAACTCTAACCAAGGAAGTGAAAGATCTATTTGACAAGAACTTGAAGTCTTTGAAGAAAGAAATTAAAGAGCATACCAGAATATTTATTTCTAAACTAATTTGTTCTCACCAGATTATAACCAAGTGAATTGAGGAAATTGAAAAAAAACTGTCCAAAGAAGTCTGAAGAACAGAACCACTAATTTTAAATCTTATTCTTTAGGGATTGATGACAGTGCTGATGCTGAATAAAACCCAATCTGCCATTTTGATTCTAGGTATTGATGATGGAGCCAATGTTACTTTAGAAATGGCTTATCTATTGACATTGAAAAACACTAAATAAATATATTTTCATGGGCCAGGGCAAAAATCTATTGAAATGGTTTGCTGCAGGGAGGGGGCTGCTTGTTCATCCTGGCTGCCCAGCTAGCTCAGTTGGTAGAGCATGGGACTCTTAATTCCAGGGTTGTGGGTTCATGCCCCACATTGGGCTCCCAGTTAGCTTAGACCTGAGATACCCACACAGAAACTGTATTAATTAAAACACTGCTTGGCCATTATTTTTAACTTCTTATTGGCTAACTCTTACATATTAGTTTAACCCATCTACTTTAATCTGTGTATTGCCACGTGGCAATGGCTTACTGGAGATTCTAACTGGCCTCTGTCTCAGGCAGAAGATCCATGGCTTCTCTCTGACTCTTCTTTCTTCCTCCCAGAATTCAGTTCTGTCTTCTCTGCCTACCTAAGTTCTGGCCTATCAGGCCAAAGCAGTTTCCTTATTCGTTAACCAATACAGGCAGCATATAGAAAGAAGGACCTCCTACACTAGTTGATTTCTTCATCCATGATTAACTCAAATAGTACAGTTGCTGCTGCTGGCCAGAGATGGTAGTTCAATGAGACAGACCCAGTCTGTCAGTGGTGGAGAAAGCCTTTAATCCCAGCGCTGGGGAGCAGAGGCAGCTGGATCTCTGAGATCAAATGCAGCATGGTGTACAGAGCAAGTTCCATAACTGCCATGGCTATACAGAGAAACCCTGTATCAAAAATAAATGAATGAATGAACAAACAAATAAATGAAATGAAAATGTATATCAACATAAGAATAGAAGAACTCATAAAATTAAGAAAAGACAGTGCAATCACCACACTAACCTCATGTTTACTGATGTGTCCTGGCAGAGGTCATCAAGAAAAGTTAGACACAGAGAGGAAGGTCCCTCTCAGTGGAAATGGTGGGAGATGAGAGGGGATGATCTTTGGTAAAAATGTACAAAATACATCAAATACCTCTTTTCTGAGACAGCATTTCTCTGTGTACCCTTAGCTGTCCTGGAACTCACTCTGTAGACCAGGGTTACCTTTAACTCTAGACATATGTCTGCCTCTGTCCCCCGAGTGCTGGGGTTCAAGGCATGTGCCACTACTGTTCTCCTTACTTTTAAGAAAAAATAAACCAAATATACCAAAACAAATCCTATTTTTTTATATGTGTTCAAATTAGATATCACCAAATTGAAGCCTAGTCCATGGTTTTAAAAGATCACCTCTAAATAAGTACCATATAATTAACAATTTATATTCTGTAAGGATTTTGTTGCCTATCTGTATGTGAAGATAATGTATCATTTATATATGGTTCCTTTTCAGGGAGGAATTACCAATTTTCATTATAGCCTGTGTAGTAATGTGTATCCCAAAATAGTTATCCCTTCACTGCGACCCAGAAATGCCACAAAGTTCCAACCCATGGACCAGATGAGTAATTTAGATCCAATTAATATTCAAACTGCAGTTCACAACTAAGACAAGAAAGCCTCTATGTACACCAAGTATGAAAGGAGGACATTCCCTGGTTGCTCTGGATGTCTGTGCATGTGTGCGCGCGCACACACACACACACACACACACACACACACACACACACCACTGTTCTTAGGGCAAGGCTAGCCTGTCTCACCTCCCAGAGCTGATCTCAAACAACTGTAAACATCTGTGCTGTGAGCTCAGCTCCTCAGCTCACTATATATCAGCCTTTTCAAGAGTTGGATCTCTGTCTCACACTTGATTCTTGCTCACTAATAATCATTCAAGGTCCTTGTTTATGTACACTAAATTGTGACAATGTTGTAGAAAATACCACTGCAGTCCTCAGAAGGTAAGCCAGTGTTGATCTAATCTTACTACTTCTGAAGTTCTTGCTTAGAGATAAACACCAATACATAATAAACAGGTAACTGATACATGTTATCTCTGATTCATTATTGTTCTTAACTATGTGTGACAGTAGGTCATGATCATTGGCCACAGGATAAACCTATCTTTCGAATTTTTTTCTGCGACATTCTAGCAGTTTATGAGAGTCAAAGTGAGTGAAGATTAATTCATCAGACTATGCTAACAGATGGTTCCACAGTATGATCAGAGGTCTCAGAGGTTAATGGGAAGATGTACTGAAACTCTGCCTAGTAAAGTATGGCTCTGCATAGTAACTCTGCATAGTAACAAAGTTACTGAATAACTTTGTGTGTTTGTAGTGCTATAACTATTTCGTGGTAAATTGATTATCTGTCTTATTTAAAATGTAAAGAAAGAAACCAAAAATTCAAAAGAGATATTACCGAGTGTAAAAAAAAAATGTAAGAGATAAGAAAGGACAGGCACTGTGAACTTCCTGGGGTCTCAGACCCCCCTCAACCACAGCCAGCATACCCTCTACTTTCTTGTTTTTTAATCACAGTTACTCATGCCAATGCGGTGACTGTCATTTTTACCCAAACCTGAAAACATCCTTAAGTATTGTCGCCTACCAGAAGCAGAGGTGCTCAGGTTTAATATGTCTGTGAGGTCACTGAGCACTGAACTCCATCATCCCTTCAAGGGCTGTGTCCACTCTGCCCTTCTCCATCCCGAGCAGCCTCCTAAGAAGATGGCATAATTCCTGATTCTCCTGACCTTTCTTCTGCCGCTTGGAGCTGGAGCAGATGAGTGAATATCCCAGTTCCAGAGGTGCCATCCCATAATACCTCTGTGGAGTCTCTGCTCAGCTCTAGTCAGGAACTGTCCTGTGCTGAACTAGGAGATTTCTAAACCTCAGCTTTTTAAACCTGAGGTGTCTCAGATATTCTGAGTAAATTGGGAGCGTGGGAATCATAGGAGAGGGTGTAAAATAAGGGGAGGAAGGGAGGGGAGCAGAGAAAGATATGCAGCTCAATAAAAACGATTAAAAAAAAAGAAGGGAGATGTCTCAGAAGACTTGTGGGCACTAGCTTCTTCCTGCTCTTTTTGTCTCCTGGAGAGTGGATCGTCTCTAAAAAGAGAAGTGGCAGAGAAGGCAAAGTTACTAAAAAGTATGTCATTAACTTTGAGTCCAGAGCAAGGGGAGCTTTACCAAACAGCCTGCAATGGGGTAAGGCCACCAGCTCAAGAAGATTAGCATTATTTAGTAACTTCCACTTTCAGGCTTCTGAAGAAAAAGCCCAGGGTGACAAGATGCCTGTGCTGCACACTCAGGTGGCTGTGCAGTCTAGTTTTGGTTAGCCTCCCCACTTCCTTAACTATTCCCGTCTTTACATGTGCACTCCTCCAAGGTCACCCAGGCTCTGATCCCATGAGTCTGAACTGCCTTTTTGCTGTGTCGAAGTCATTTATCCATACAGACATAAAGACTTTAATGAGATTTTAAGATGTGTGGCCCCTAAAAATAGGATAATTGTAGAAAATCCACTTCCATAGTAGAAAAAAGATTAGATTTATGGGAAAAAGATTAGAAAATCAAGACATTAGTGGAGTTGGGGAGACTAGCAAGGTAATTACCAAAGCAAGTCATTCTCAGACTACAACCTCATAAAGATAGAGGTTGTTCCTCTATGTATTTTTGTAAAGCAGGGACTGGAGGAGAAGTCCAACCCACTCCTTCTCTGAGAAGGCCCCTGAGGCTTAAGATTCAGCAAAGATTATTCAATGTGCAAGGAATTCAGTCTACAACAGTCTTGGGGGACCTGCAGATCTCACCCCTCACTTCTTCCTGGATCTTCACTTCTGACTTCATCTGCTGCTTTCAGAAACCCCAAATTCAAGTCCTTCTTTCAGAGAAGATCATCTGGGGACATGAGGGCAAACCCCACTCCTGTCCCTACTTGACATTTACCGAGTTTCTGGATTCTGATGGGAACAGGACTTTCTGTGGCGGCTTCCTAGCGTGAGACGACTTCGTGCTGACAGCTGCTCACTGCAAGGGAAGGTGAGGAGAAGCAGCTGGCCCATGCTTTCTGAGACCCCAACAGGAGGTTCCATCCTCTACTTGTGGCTGCTCCTGTGAGAGCTCCCTAGAGGGCAGGGCTGTGACAATGGAAGTCTGTCATCGGGGAAACTTTGAGGTTAGAGGTTGAGAGGTCAGAGCCAAGAACACTCTTGAGTTGAGTTGGCCAAACTAAAGCAGTGACTGAGGTTGAAAGAACACACTAAGAGTCAATGATGGCCAGGCGGTGGTGGCACATGCCTTTAATCCCAGCACTTGAGAAGCAGAGGCAGGTTGATCTCTCCAAGGTCGGCTTCCTTACATCACAAGCAGGAGTCTGCAGCACCACTGAGGTGTCCTACACTCAGGTATTCCTTTTCACCCTTAGCCCTCCAGAAACAAAAGTGTATGGGACTAGGGAATCCCTAATTTCTCTAGGCTACCTTCATCAAGTCCCCAACATTTTCCAGAGAATATAAGAAGGCATTGGGTTGAATAGAAATTGTACTCTGGAAATTTAGAAAGCCTTGGGATTCATTTTCCTGTTTCCAGGAGCTCTCCCTCTCTAGCAGGGCAGGGTACATGCACCACGTGAACTGTGTACAGTCTAGAAGGTTGAGACATCCCTCTGATGGCCCCGACTCACCTAGGTCACATTTCCCTGCCCAATACAGATTTCAATCACTTCTGTACTCCTTGCTGGCTTTCCAGTATTTTCCATCTGACTTCCTCTATTCTCCAGTAGTTCTGTTCCAGCCCCACTTCCCCCAATCTTGATTTAAGCCAGCCTTTCACTCATCTACCTACAAGTTCCAAACACTTGCAATCTCCTTTACCTCTTAGTCCAGCTGGACTTGGGCTCCCAGTACCTGATGCTCACCTCTTCCACCTATACCAGTCCGAATGAGCCCTGTTCCAATCCAAGTCTTCCATGGCGGGGCTCTACCATGACCTCAAGGCACTCAATAACTCTGGCTCAGCCTGGAAACTCTGCTTTCCCCTGTTGGCAACATGAGGTTTAGCAGTTTGTGAACCAGAGGGATCCAAGAGAAGCTATTCTAGAAGAGTCTTTTTTCATCTTCAACCAATTCTTGGAGATCCCTGGTGTTCTATCAGGTACACAGTAGACTCCTAATTTATCTTGTTCTTTCATTTCACTAGACAGGTCAATGTGTCAAAAATGGATCTGTATTTACAATTCACAAAAATGTAATGCTTATAAATGATTAAATTCCACACATTCCAATAGTGCAACATGTGTGATCTTCTTTGGTTCTGGAAAGCAGTGTGTGGAAGTGACAGAAAAGTCAGAAGCCCTAAGAGGCTGCGGGTTTCAATGAACCTCATGTAGAGCCCACATCTGTAGAGGTGGGCAGGAAAAAGGCAAGCAGAGTGGCTGTGGCTTGCTTCACATTCACACCGTAGACCTGGTCACTCCTCCTGAAGTATAAGACATGCCATTGTGATCCAACTTAATTCTTTCAACATGCACCCCACTAGTAGCGATCAGGGAAATGCAAATCAAAACCAATTTGAGATACCATCTTACACCTGTCAGAATAGCTAAACTCAAAAACACCAATGATAGCCTATGCTGGAGAGGATGTGGGGTGAGGGGAACACTCATCCATTGTTGTTGGGAATGCAAACTTGTGCAGCCACTGTGGAAATCAGTGTGGCGGTTTCTCAGGAAACTGGGAGTCAACCTCCCTCAGGACCCAGCAATTCCACTCTTGGGAATATACCCAAGAGATGCGCTATCATACTACAAAAGTATTTATTCAACTATGTTCATAGCTGCACTATTTGTAATAGCCAGAACATGGAAACAACCTAGGTGCCCCTCAACAGAAGAATGGTGAAAGCAGGTGTGGAACATATACACATTAGAGTTTTACTCAGCGGTAAAAAACAATGACATCTTGAATTTTGCATGCAAATGGATGGAAATAGAAAACGCTTTAATGAATGAGGTAACCCAGACCTAAAAATAGGAATATGGCATGTACTCACTCATAAGTGGATTCTAGCCATAGTTAAAGGTCTTTGAGTCTATAATTTGTGATCCTAGAGAAGCTAAATAAGAAGGTTAACCTGAAGAAAATCATATAGTTATCCTCCTGGATATTAGAAGTAGGCAAGATTGCCAGGCAAACTTGGGTGCACGGGGGGGGGGGTGGGAGGGTGGAAGTAAGGGGAGATGGTAAGGGAGAGGACAGAGGGGGAGGATTGGGGATGGCTTTGGGGAATGGGATGGGGGGAGGAAGGAAGGATGGTTATGGGAGCAGGGAAGTTTATATCTCAACTAAGGGAGCCATTTTAGGGTTTGCAAGAGACTTGATTCTAGAGGGGTTCCCAGGCCCAAAGAGAGGTCCCCAGATTGTACTCTGGGCAGCAGAGGAGAGGGTGCCTGAACTGGCCTTGGCCCATAACCATACTGATGAATATTTTGCATGTCACCACAGAACCTTCATATGGCGATGAATGGAGATAGAGACAGAGACACATATTGGAACACTGGACTTAACTCCCTAGGTCCAAATGAGAAGCAGAGGGAGGGAGATCGTGAGCAAGGAAAGCAAAATCAGAGGGGGCCTTCATCCGACGATGGATGGAGATAGAGACGGAGACCCACATTGGAGCAATGGAAGTCAGGACCGCGAAGGGTGCGTTCACCCACTGATACAAGGGGACTGATGGAATGAGAGCTCACCAAGGCCAGCTGGACTGGGACTGAACGAGCATGTGATCAAACCGGATTCTCTTAATGTGGTTGACATGGGGGCTGACTGAGCCCCCAAGGTCCAAATGAAGACTGAGAAGCCATTGACAATGGCACTGGGTCTTGTGTCATCTGCATGGACTGGCTTTTTGGGATCCTGGCCTGTTTGGTTGCTCACCTTCCTGGACCTGGAGGGAGGGGGAAGGAACTTGTATTTCCCACAGGGCAGGAAACCCTGACTGTTCTTGGGAATGGTGAGGGAGGAGGAAAGGGAGTGGGGGGAGTGGGGGGAGCGGGAGGGTATTGGGAGGAGGGGAGGAAGTGGAAAGAGTGTTTTCGGATACTTGAATAAACACGTCTAACAGAAAACAACAACAACAATAACAAAAAAAAAGCATGCACCACTAGTGAATTGTACTTTTTTCTATATTTCTCTCATACATTGCATCATGCCCACAGTTTCCCTTCCCTTAACTCATCCTTGTCCATCCCTGCCTACTGTGTCCCTCAAATCCACTTGTCCTCCATTTCCTTTCAGAAAAGATCAGGCACACCAGCGAAATCATCCTCAGATGATTTAATAAGATACAATAAGACTAGACACAAACCCTCATATTAAGGCTGGGTGAGACAACCCAGTGGGAGTAATAGGGTTCCAAGAGCAGGCAAATTATCCTGAGACATCCCACTCCAGCTGTTAGGAGTCCCACAAAAAACCCAAGCTAAACAACCATAGTATGTGTGGAGAGGAAGTAGAAGAGACCCATGCAGGCTCTTCGATTGTTGCTCCAATCTCTTTGATCCCTATAAATCCTGCTAAGTAGATTCTATTGGCCATTGTTGTAGTTTGAATGTAACTGACACCACAATCTCATAGGAAGTGGCAGCAATAGGAGGCGTGACTTTGTTGGAGTGTATGTGGCCTTATTGGTGGAAGTGTGTCACTGTGGGATTAAATTTTGAGATTCCCTATGCTGGGGATACTGCCCAGTGAGTCAGTCGACTTTCTGTTGCCTGCAATCTGTAGCACTCTCAGGTTCAGCATCATGTCCCATGCTACTGCTCATGATGACAATGGACTGGACCTCTGAAACTGGAAGTGAGCCATTCCATGAAATCTTTTCTCTGTAAGAGTCGCAGTGGTCATGGTGTCTCTTCACAGCAATAAAACCCCTTACTAAGATAACCATGATTTTCTAGTGTCCTCAAGCCCTCTTGTTCCTATTGTCCTTTCAGCTCCTCTCTGCGTGGTTTCATGAACTCTGCCTGGTTTCATGAACTCTGCCTCATGTTGGGCTGTGGGTCTCTGCGTCTGTTCACATCAGGCCCTGGAGGAAGCCTCTCTGATGATTGGGCTAGGCACTGATCTATGAGCATAGCAGAGTACCATTAGGAACCATTTTATTATTATTATTAATTTTTTGGCCAGTCATGTTTGGTTTTATCCTAGGTTCAACCTCTGATTCCTGGCCATTTAGTCAGTGTTAGGAGTGGGCCTCAAGTTAATTAGGTGTTGTTGGCCTTCCCACTTCTCCCGCTCCACCATTACCACAACACATGTTGCAAGGAGGACAAATTTTTGGTTGAAGGTTAGATGTCTGGTTTGGGATCCCAGTCCCATGGTTGGGAACCTTGACTGGTTACATAAGGTGGCCAGTCCAGACATTGTATCCCCCATCATAGGCATCTTTTCTAGGGTCACTCATTGATTCCAGAAAGTTTCTTCTACTCTAGGTTTCCACATCATCCCCAAATTCCAGTCATCCTTCCCAGTACCCTCTCCTCCCACGTGACTGATTTCTTCATTTCCATCCCCACCCTAACCCAGCCAACCCTTAAAATCTATTCTATCTTGTAGCCCTTTTCTTTTGGGCCATCAACCAGCTTCCAATTCACGATATGGAGACTTTTTATTAGTTATGAATGCTCGGCCTAGCTAAGGGTCACATCTGGATAACTCTTTTAACTTAACTGTTTCTCTTTACTAACTTAAGTCTCAGGGCTTTTTACCTTTTCTTTCTGTATGTTGTACTTTTCCTGCTGTCTCTGTGTCTGTCTCTCTGGCAGCTTCCTGGCTTCTAGCCCCAAACATATCCACTTTTTCTCCTCCTTCTTTTCTCCTCTTCTGTTCTTTCCTCTCGAGATTCCTCCTCTCATTTATTCTCTCTGCCTGCCAATCCTGTCTTTCCCTATCCTGCCTAGCTATTGGCCATTCAGCATTTTAGTAGACCAGTCAGGAGTCCACAAAAGTTCATGTTGTCCTCATTCAGCATTTTTGTTTGCTCTTTCTTTTGTTCTTTTCTTTTCTTTTCTTTTTTTCTGAGACAGCGTTTCTCTGTGTACCCTTACCTGTCCTGGAACACACTCTGTAGAGAAGACTGGCCTTGAACTCACAGAAATATGTCTGCCTCTGCCAGCCGAGTGCTGGGATCCAAGAGGTGTGTTACTATTGTTCTCCTTATTTTTAGGAAAAAAACAATATAAAATAAATCCTACTACTTAGATGTGTTCAATTTTTTATTAGATGTCACTAAATTGGAGCCTGCTCTGTAGTTTTAAAAGATTTTCTCCAAATGGGATCCATATAATTAAGATTATTATATTCTGTAAGGATTTTGTTGCATACCTGTATGTGCAGATAATCTATCAGTTATATATATATATATATATATATATTCCTTTTTCAGAAAGTAATTATCAATTTTTGTTATAGCATGTATAGTAATATGTATTCCAAAAACAGTTATCCCTCCTCTGTGGCCCAGAAATGGCATGAAGTTCCAACTGA